>NC_092874.1:188843952-189063952 GCF_028372415.1 Notamacropus eugenii | reverse complement strand
TTTATGCAAAACATATCCATAACAGCCATGTTGTGAAAGAAAACAGACAAAAAAAACCTCAAAACAAAGAAAGTTAAACAAATGTATGATTCAATCTGTATTCAGACATCATCAGTTCTTTCTCTGGGGATGGATAGCATTTTTCATCATAAGTCCTTCAAAGTTGTCTTGGATCATTGATTTGGTGAGAACAGTTGAGTCATTTACAGCTGATTGTCTTACAATATTGCTATTACATCGTATGCAGGACATTTCACTTTGCATCAGCTCATTTAAGTCTTTCTAGGTATTTTCTGAGAACATCCTGCTCATTATTTCTTACAGCATAACAGTATTCCATCATAATCAAATATCACAATTTATTCAACCATTTTTCAATTAATGGGCATCTCCTGAATTTCCAATTCTTTGCCACAAGAAAAGAGCTACTATACATATTTTTCTACATATAGGTGCTTTTAAAAAATCTCTTTTGGGATAGAAACATAATAGTGGTATTGCTAGGTCAAAAGTATGTATGGTTTTATAGCCCTTTGGGCATAGTTTTGAATTGGTCAACAAGGTGGTTGAATCAGTTCACAACTCCACTAACAGAGCATTAATGCCTCATTTTCCCTATATCTCTTCTACCACTTGTCATTTTCCTTTTCTGTCCTATTAGCCAGTCTAACAGATATGAGGTAGTACCTCAGAATTGTTTTAATTTGCATTCCTCCAATCAATAGTGAGTTAAAGCATTTTTTTCTTATGATGACAGATAGCTTTGATTACTTCATCTGAAAGTAATGTAATGGTAATTTACATGGGAAGAGCTTCCCCAATCATGAATAGGCCCATGTGACCTGCTTAAGTCATATAGAAGTCTGAGTAACATGAGTAAGTCATATAAAACAGGAAGGGGAGGAGCAGGAAAGGTAGAACTGGAAGAGGAGAGCTAGACCAGAGCTGACAGAAAATTTGATGACAGCAGTCAGAACTGGAGAAGATAGAGAGAAGCACAGAGCTGACTAGTGTGAGTGAGAGAGCTTGCTTGTGATTTGTTTTAGGGAGCTGGTTTGTGGGAAGCCTAACAGAGGGAAGCTTTGGGGATGTGTTGCCCTATGCATTGTTATTGTGTATAGATTTCTTTGTTACTATGATGGATTTGTCTTGCTGGTGTCTGAATAAATGCTTTGGTTCTGTCTTCCATGTGGTGAGTCTATTGTTGTATTTTGCGATTCAGAATAGTGTCAGTATACTCATGGCTGCCACAGGTGCTTTGAATATGTTGGCAATTGAGGAATGGCTCTTATTTTTTATAAATTTGACTCAGTTCCCTACACATTTGAGAACTGAGGTATTTATTAGAGAAATTTGCTTCAAAGAATTTTTTTCAGTTATTGCTGCTAATTGTATTTCTCTTCATCCTATTTCCCCCGTTGTTTATTCTATTTTATTTCTCCTTTTACTCTGACCCTCTTCAAAAGTGTTTTGCTGAGAGGATTCTGGGAAGAAGTCAGAGTAGGTCAGAAAATTTCAAGCACTCAAGATTTCCCCCCACAAAGGAGTTAAAATGGCAACTTAGGGCGAACAAAGTATGGGTGGAGATAAATAAGAATAGGGGCAAAACCAGGGTTTTCTGGGACAATTTGAGAAGATCAGAAGAAAAATCCCAGGATGAGGTTTGGGCCTAGAAAGAGAAACACCTCTAGGCTAGGGTCTGTTTTAACAACAAGTGGCAAGCTGCTTAAATAACAAGCAGCAAGATATAGGGTCAGTTGATTTGAGAGGCTGCCTCTGCCCCAGCATCAGGAATGTTCACTCCCAGGATAGCCAGGGGAGCTGGACTTTGAGCCTGGGAAGGTGGAAGGAACCTCTGCTGACAAAGAATGCCAGACACAGTTGTGCTGTGAAGAGCAGCAGGGCAAAAAGGATCCAGCACATGGCCAATGAGTGCAGAAACAGCAGTGCAGAAAACCCCTTGCTGTGGGCACTTACATGAGATTGCAGATTTGGCTTTGGTTCAGGCAGGAGGGAAAAATTGAAGATATCAGGCATGAGACACCTTCTCCCATACCCAAGGACTAGACATTATTACAAAAATTAAATTATTATCACAAAAAAATGTATAAGCAAAAGAGAAAGAATCCAATCATAGGAAGCTACTATGAGAATGGAGATGACCGGGTTCATCTTCAGAGGATGATATTAAAGTAAAGAGATCTCCAAAGAGTTATGTCAAATGGTCACCTCCCCAAAAAGAATTCTTAGAATATCTTTAAAAAGAGTTTAAAAACAAAATGACAGAGATGGAGGAAAAACTAAAGGAAAAAAATGAGAGTAATACAAGAAAAGCAAGAAGGTTATGAAAGGAAAGACAACCAATTATAAAAGGAAACTCAGAATCTAAAGGAAGAAAATCACACCTTGAAAATTAGAACTGGGCAAAGTGAAACCAGTGAAATTATAAGAGACCAAGGCCAACATATGAATAATGAAAAAATACAAGAGAAAGTGAAACATATTATAAGAAAAACAACAGATTTAGAGAATAGATCAAGAAGAGAAAATATAAAAATAATCAGACTAACTGAAAGTTATGATAAAAAAAGAATTTTGATTATAATAATACAACATATAATTAAAGAAAATTGTCCTAAAGTGTTACAATAAGAGGGGAAAGTAGAAATAGAAAATATCCATTGATCACCACTTAAAAGAGATTCTATGAGGAAAAATCATAGGAATACCATAGTCAAATTCCAAAACTCCCAGCTCAAGGATAAAATATTAAGAGCATCAAGACTGAAACAATTTAAATATCATGGTGCCACAATTAGACTCATACAGGGAACCAAGTCAGGATGGCAGAGCAGAAGCAGGGACCTGCTATAGCTCTTCCCCCCCAAACCCTCAAAAAACCTCTAAAATGACGCTAAACAAATTCTAGAGGAGCAGAAGCCACAAAAATGACAGACTGAAGCAGTTTCCAGACCAAGACAATCTGGAAGATGGATAGGAAGAGTCTATTATATCAGGCTAAGAGAGGAGCTCAGTTCATCATGGGCCATGCCAGCACAAAGTGAGCAGAAGCAGGATTTAAGGGACTGAATTGCTGGTGGCTGATGTGGATTCCAGACTTCTCAACCCACAAACACTAAAGACAACTTCAACAGTCAGTGATAAGGGTCTCTCACCTGGCTGAGGGGGAAGATTGGTTTGGCCCTGCCCTAGCCCTAGCCCCAGTCTCAGGTCAACTGCAACCACTGCTGAAGCAGAGGTTGTTTCTGGAGCCCTATACTTAACACAAAAACACAAAAGTCAAGTAGTTGGCTGGGAAAATGAGCAAACAGGAGAAAAAGAAAAGATTATAGATTTTTGCTTTCTCAATGAAGAGGTATTTTATTACATCATTGGTGATGAGGAGGATCAAAATATATAGACAGAAGAAAACAACAAAAGCCAAAGCTCCTGCACTCATACTCTTCAAGAAAAATAAGAATTGTTCTCAGGCCATGGAAGAGTTCCAAAAGCATTTTGAAAATCAAGTAAAAGAAGTAGAGGAAAAAATTGGGGAAAGAAAGGAGAGTGATGCAAGGAAATCATGAAAAACAAGTGAACAGATTGATAAGGGAAACCCATAAAAATGCTGAAGAAAATAACACCTTTAAAATTAAATTAACCAAAATGACAAAAGAGGTCCAAAAAAACCAAGGAGAAGAAGAATGTCTTAAAAAGGAGAATGAACTAAATTCAAAATGAAGTCCAAAAGCTTATTGAAGGGAATAATTTTTTAAAACTTAGAATGGAGGAAATGGAAGCTAATGACGTTATGAAAAATCAAGAAATTATAAAATATAACCAAATAGAAAAATTAGAAGACAAGGTGAAGTATCTCATTGGAACAACTACTGACCTGGAAAATGGATCCAGGAGAAACAATTTAAAAATCAATGGACTCCCTAAAAGCCATGATCAAAAAAAAAGAGCCTAGACATCATCTTTCAAGAAATTATTAAGAAAAACGGCCCACATAGTCTAGAACAAGAGGCTAAAGTAGAAATAGAAAGAATCCACCAATCACCTCCTGATAGAGATTCCAAAAGGAAAACTCCTAGGAATATTGCAGCCAAATTCCAGAGTTCCAAGGTCAAGGAGAAAATATTACAGTCAGCCAGAAAGAAACAATTCAAATATTATGGAAACACAATCAGGTTAACACAGGACTTAACAACTTCTACACTAAGGGATAGAGGAATTGACATATGATATTCCAGAGAAGAAAGGACATAGGATTAAAATGAAGAATCACATAAATAGCAAAACTTAGTATAATACTACTTCAAAGGGAAAAATGATATTTCAATGAAATAGAGGACTTCTAAGCATTTTTGTTGAAAAGACCACAGCTGAGTAGAAAATTTGACTTTCAAATACAGGAATCAAAAGAAGCATTAAAAGGCAAATAGGAGAGAAAAACACTAAAGGACTTATTAATGTTGAACTGTTTACATTTCTACATGGAAAGATGATATTTGTAACTTATGGGACCTTTCTCAGTATCAAGATAGTTGGAGGGAATATATATGTGTGTGTATGTGTGTGTGTGTACATGTATATGTATATGGGTATGGGTATGTACATGTATGTGTGTGTGTGTATATATATATATATATATATATACAGAGAGAAAGAGAGAGAGAGAGAGAGAGAGAGAGAGAGAGAGAGAGAGAGAGAGAGAGAGAGAGGGCACAGGGTGAGCTGAATATGAAGGGATAACATCTAAAAAAGGAAACTAAGGGTTGAGAGGAATGTACTAGAAGAATGAAAAAAGAAGACATAGGATTTAGTAAATCATCTCACATGAAAGAGACAAGAAAAAGGTTTTACAATGGAGGGGAAGAAGGTGAAGGAGAGAGGAAATAAGTGAGCCTTCCTTTCATCTAATTTAGTTTCAGGTAGGAATAACACACATACTCAATTGGATATGGAAATTTATCTTACCCTACAGGAAAGCAGAGGGGAAGGGGATAAGAAAGGAGGGCACAATAGAAAGAATGGCAGATTGGGGTAAGGGGTAATTAGAAGCAAGCACTTTGGTAGTGGGACAGGTCAAAGAAAAGAATGGAATAAATGGAAGGTGGGACAAGATAGAGGGAAATATATTTAGTCTTTCACAACATCACTGCTATGGAGGTGTTTTGCATGACCACAGATGTATAACCTCTATAGAATTGCTTGCTTTCTGAATGAGGGTAGGTGGGGAGGGAGGAAGGGAGAGAATGTGGACCTCAAAGTTTTAAAAATGAATATTCAATATTATTTTTGCATGCAACTAGGAAAAAAGACATATGAGCAATGGGGTACAGAAATCTATTTTGCCCTACAGGAAAATAAAAGGGAAGAGGATGGCAGGGTGTTGATAGAAGGGATAACAGATTGGAGGAAAGGGCAATCAGAATACATGCTGTCGTGGGGTGGGGATAGGGAGTAGACGGGGAGAAAATTTGAAATTCAAAATTTTGTGGAAGTGAATGTTGAAAACTGAAAATAAATTCATATATATGAAAAAAACAATTAGACTCATGCAAGATCTAACCGAAAGGACTTTAAAGGACTGTAGGTCTTAGAATATAATATATTGAAGAACAAAAGAACTGGGTCTTCAGTCAAAAATATCATACCTTTCAAGGTTATGTATAATTCTGAATAAAAAAAAATGGACATTTGGTAAACTCTCAGACTTTCAAGACATTGTGAAAAAATCCTGATCTTAATAGAAGATTTGACATATAAGAACCAAGAGAAATATAAGATACATACCAAAGACTGATTATAAAGGATTCACAAGAACAGACTCTCTACCTTTTAATACATACATACATACATACATACATATATATATACATATATATAATGTAAAATGTATTTCTAAAATACTTATTAATAATTGGGCAGCTCATAAGTAAGATTGGGAAAATTGGAGTAAGATATGAATTTAAAAAATAAAACCATTTAGGAATAGCTAAAAAGAGTTATTTTATACAAATGAGTTATTTTATACAAATTTTATACAAGAAGAAGATTCCATGTGGAGGAATTAGATGGGGGAGGAGGTTCTGATAATCTACTTTCATCGGGAATGAGTTTGAGAGGGAACAATATGTATATATTTAGAACAGCACAAAAGTCTTCTAAATTCAGAAGAAATAAAATGTTAGGGACATAGGGAGGGGGGAGAAGACAAAGGAGGGACTTTAGAGGAGGGAAGTGAATAGGTAAAAAGGGGTATAGAAGGGTGTTTAGATTTATGGGAATGGGAGGATAGGGGAGGGATTCTTGGAGGGTGGTGGGCAAGTAATAGGAGGGCAAGGTAATGGGTCACGTAGATGAGGCAGGAGGGATAAGAAACAAGAGATATGCACAAACATAAAAAGCAAAGATCCGGAGTAGAATATGTTTGGGAAAGTATATGTCTACATATATGTATATGTATATGTGTATGTATATATCTATAACTATAAAGAAATATATCTAAACTTTTTGTAACCTGTAGGAGTGGAAGGAGGGGAAAAAAGAACAAAGTAAAAAACTGCACAGCAGAGATGAAAAGAACTCACAAGGAAGTAGAGAAAAGATCAATAATTTTCAATAAAATCATTATTTATCATACAGGCTGTCTTGAAATGAAAATTTATTGTTACATAATTTGTATCCTCTTTTATTTTCTGCTATACACATCAAATGCTTTTTTTTTTTTCCTTTTGAACCTTGTGCTTAAGTTCTTTGTGCTTAAATTCTGTATTTGGGTTCTGATGTTTGGATCTAAAATACAATTAAAATGTTTTGCTTCTAATTATCCCCTCACCCAATCTACCATTCTTTTTATCAACCTCCCCTACATTTTCTTATCTTCTTCATCTCTTACTTTACTGTAGGTTAAGATATATTTCTACATGCAACTGAGTGTGCACATTATTCCCTCTTTGATTCAATTCTGATGAGAGCAAGGTTCACTAACTCCCCTTCATCTCCCCCATTCTCTTCCACTGTAAAAGCATTTTCTTGCCTTTTTTTATAATGTGAGATACTTTACCCCATTATACATCTCCCTTCCCTTTCCCCCAGTATATGCCTCTCTCTTAATTTAATTTTAGATATAATTCCTCCATATTCAACTGACACCTCTGTCCTCTGTCAGTTATGCTTCTATCTGTTCTGATAATGATAAAGGTCCTATGAATTACAAGTATCATCTTACCATGTAGGATTGTAAACAATTTATCCTTTTTTTAGACCCTTATAACTGCCATTTCCTATTTACCTTTTTATGTTTCTCTTGAAACTTGTATTTGACAATCAAATTTTCTATACAGCTCTGATCTTTTCATCAAGAATGTTTGAAACTCCTCTATTTCAATGAATATCTCTTTCCCCCATAAAGGATTATACTCAATTTTACTGATTAGGGGATTCTTGGTTATAATTCTAGCTTCTTTGCCCTCTGGACTATTATATTCTAACATCCTGCAATGTGGAAGCTGTTAAATCTTGTGTTATCCTGATTATGGCTCTACCATACTTAAATTGTTTTTCTGGCTGCTTGTAACCTCTCCTTGACCTGGGAGGTCTGGAATGTGGTTAAAATATTCATGAGAGTTTTCATTTGGGGATCTTTTTCAGGAGGCGATTGGTGGATTCTTTTGATTTCTATTTTGCTATCTGGTTCTAGATCAGTGTAATTTTCCTTGATAACTTCTTAAAAGATGATGTTTAGATTTTGTTTTTAAATCATGACTTTCATGTAGTCCAATAATTTCTAAATTGTCTCTCCTGGGTTTATTTTCCAGATCAATTGTTTTTCTAATGAAATATTTCACGTTGTCTTCTTTGTTTATATATTCTTTTGCTTTTGTTTTTTATTTCTTAGTTTCTCACAAAGTCATTGGCTTCCATTTGCTTCATTCTAATTTTTAAGGAGTTATTTTCTTTAGTGAACTTTTGTGCCTCCTTTTCCATTTGACCAATTCTGCTTTTTAAGGCATTCTTCTCTTCACTGACTTTTTATGTATCTATTACCATATGGCCTAGTCTTTTTGTTTTAAGGTGGTATTTTCTTTACTATTTTTTGTGTCTCCTTTGTCATTTTTCATGATTTTCTTGCATCACTCTCATTTCTCTACCTCTCTTACCTGATTTTCAAAATCCTTTTGAGCTCTTCCATGGCTTGAGACCAATTCCTATTTTTCTTGGATGCTTTGAATGTAAGAGCTTTGACTTCATCTTCTTCTGAGTGTGTGTTTTGATCTTGTCACCATAGTAACTTTCTGTAGTCAGAATTTTTCTATAGTTTGCTCATTTTCCCAGTCTATTACTTGACTCTTAACTCTTTGTTAAGGTAGGGTGGAAGGTACACTCTGCCAAGTTCCTGGGGTTTTATGCAACTGTTTTCAGAAATATTTCTAAGGATTTGTAAGTTTTCAGTTTTTCAAAGTTGGTATGATCTAAAGCAGGCCTGCACAATCTTAAGACCATTAGTCATGGCCTGTGCACCATTTGTGGCCCTCTAAAGGATTTCAGGCAGACTGTCAAAATGTAGAGAATGTAACTATGGCTCATGTCATCCTCGGGCCCCAAGGCTGTTTTGTGATAGAGCTAATAGGGTTCACTGGCTCTTTAAGAAGAAGTTATTAAGAGGCCTAATACCCTTGGACAGGCTTGTACAACATATCACCTGACAACCCCTGGGCTGTATGTTGTACAGGATTGATCTAAGGAGAGTGTTTACTATTCTGCTTGTATGTGCTCTTATCAGTGAGTGACCACAAGCATTCTTTTCTGCCCTGAAATTGTGAGGAGGTTCCCTGCTCTACTCTGAGTTGCAAGCTCTGCTGTGCCAGTACTCCTCCTGGCCCTCGACTGCCATCCAAATCCAAGTATGGGCAAAGCAACAGAGTTCTGCCCCCAGTGCTAGCAAAGAATTGTAATCTCCTACTGACCAGTAGTCCAATCCCCTTTCCTTCTGTGGTGGGCTGAGAGCTCCAGAAGCAGCTTCTGCCTCTGTTGATTCAGTGGCTCTCAAGGCCTGCTCCTCATTTGCTAGGGCCATGGCTGTGTTGGCATGACCTGTGTTTCACTCTTACCCTGGTGCAACAGACCTTTCCTGCTGACCTTCCAAGTTGTCTTTGGCATCTATGAGCTGAGAGGTCTGGAGACCTCCACTGCTGGCCCTGATTCAGTTGCCCTGATTCTGGCTCCTGGTTTACTGGGGCCTGGTCTACACTCCTTTCTCCTTCTGGTTCAACAAACCTTTTATGATCACCTCTAAATTGTTTTTGGCTGTAAAATTGTTTCACTCCACCTTTTATTGTAGGTTGTGCCACTCTAGAATTTTAGAGTTATTATTTAAAGGTATTTGGCAGGGGTTAAGAGAGAAATCAGATGAGTCTCTGCCTTTGCTCTATGATCTTGGCTCTATTCTCTTTAGTATTCTTTTTTACAAGATTTTGAGTTCTTAATTTTTCTCTCTTTCTTCTGTCTTCCAAAAATGGTAGACAATTTGATGTAGGTTATGCATGTGCTATCATGTAAAACTTTTGCCCATATTAGTCACAATTGTGAAAGAAGAAACAAATCAAAAGAGAAAAATACACAGAAAAGAATAATATAAGTGAAAAAAATGCTTCAATCTACATTCTGAGAGCATCAGTTCTTTATCTGGATGTGAATAACATTTTCCATTATGAGTCCTTTGTACTTGTCTTGGATCATTTTGTTTCTGAGAAGAGCTGAGTCTTTCATAGTGGATCATTACACAATCTGGATGATACAGTGTACAATGTTTTCCTGTTGCTGCTCATTTCACTTTGCATAAGTTTGTACAAGTCTTTCCAGGTTTTTCTGAATCTGCCTATTCATCATTTCTTTTTCATAACAGTTTTCTATTACATTGATATACCATAACTTCTTAACCAGTCCCTAATTGGCAGGCATCCCCTCAACTTCTAATATTTTGCCACTACGAAAAGGGGTACTATAAATATTTTTTCACATGTAGATATTTTCCATTTTTATGGTCTCCTTGGGATACAGATCTATTAGTGGTATTACTGGATCAAAGGGTATATGCAATTTGGTTGCCCTTTGGGTAGAGTTCCAAATTGCTTTCTAGAATGGCTGGATCAGTTCAAATTTTTGCAATAATTTCTGTTTGGAAAATTGGTCTACAATATTCTTCCCCTGTTTTAATTCTCTCTTGTTTCATCACCATATTTATGTCATAATAGAAATCTAGTAGGACTCTTTCTTGCCTATTTTTCAAGTTAGTTTATATATTAGAATTAACTGTTCTTTAAATGTTAGGTAGAATTCCCTTGTGAGCACATATGGACCTGGGGAATATTTCCTTAGGGAGTTCATTTATAAATTTTTCAATTTATTTTTTCTAAGATGGGGTTATTTAGACATTCTGTTTTCTGCTCTCTTAATCTGAGTAATTTATACTTTAATAAATATTAATCAATTTTGCTAAAATGGTCATATTTATTGCATGTTATTGGGCAAAATATTTCCTAATGATTGTTTTCATTTCTTCTTGATTGGTACTGATTTTACCTTCTTCATTTTGGTAATGGATATATAGTTTTCTTTATTTTTTAAAGTTAAATTAAACAATGGATTATCTACCTTGTTGTTTTCCACAAAACCTCCTCCTAGATTTATTAGCTCAATAGTTTTATTTTATTTTTACTTTTAATCTTGCCTTTGATTTTCAGAACTTCTAATCTGGTGTCCAACTGGGAATTTTTAATTTATTTTTTTCTAGTTTTTATTTTAGCTGCATACCATATTTGTTAATATGTTCATCTACTATTTTGTTGATGTAAGAATTTAGAGGAATAATGGTTCCCTTAGTACTGCTTTGGATACATTCCATAAATTCTATTATGTTGTCTCATTGTTGTCATTCTTTTTAAAGAAATTTTTGTTTCGATGATTTGTTCTTTGACCTACTTGTTCTGCAGAATTAGATTATTTACTTTTCAATTAATCTAAAGCTATTTTTCCATTGCCCTTTGTTAAATTTAATTTTTATTGCTTTATGGTCCAAATTTATGCTTTTCTACATTTGATTTTGAGGGTTTTATGCCTTAGTACATGGTCATTTTTTGTGATAGTATCATGTGCTGCTGAGAAAAAACAATATATTTTCCTTTCTGTTCCCATTCAGTTTTCTCCAAAGGTCTGCCATATTTAACTTTTCTAATATTCTATTTACCTCCTTTGTTTCTTTCTGATTAACTTTTTTTTTGGTTGGATTTATGGAGTTCTGAGAGGGGACAATTGAGGTCCACTACAAGTAATGTTTTGCTGTCTATTTCTTCCTGTAACTCACTTAACTTCTCCTTTAAGAATTTGGGTGCTATACCTCTTGGTGATTATATGTTTAGCATTGATATTGATTCATTGTCTATCATGCCTTTTAGCAAGCTGTAGTTTCTGTCTTTTTAATTAGGTCTTTGTTTGTTTTTACTTTTTCTGAGATCAGGGCTGCTGCCTGTTTTCCTTTTCTTTTCTTTATATATTAATTTTATTTATTTGTAGTGTTCTACAATCACTACCATATAACTTAGATTTCCCCCCCCCCCACCTACTCCTCACCTCCCCCCTCTCTCCCTGAGATAGCATACAATTCTATATAGGATCTACACATACATTCCTATCAAATACATTTTCACTACAGTCATGTTGTGCAGATGAACTAAAATGATTGGGAGAAATCATATAACAAACCAAAACATAATACACACACACACACACACACACACACACACACACACACACACAAAATGATCTGCTACATTCTGAAATTGAATTCCATAGTTCTTTCTCTGGATGTGGAAGACATTTTGCCTTAGAAGACCATTGAGAATTTTTTTTTAAGTCTTTGTATTGTAATGAAGTTCCAATTTTACCAGAAAAACTCTCACACACTGTGGTTGTTGCTGTGCACAAAATTCTCCTGGTTCTGCTCCTTTCACTCAGCATAGGATCATATAAGTCTTTCCAGGCCTCTGTGAAGTCTTCTTGTTCGTCATTTCTTATAGCACAATAGTATCACTTTATATTCATATATCACAGTTTATTCAGCCATTCCCCAATTGATGGGCATCCTTTTGATTTCCAGTTTTTGGAGACTACAAAGAGGGCTGCTATAAATAATTTTGTACATGTGGGACCCTTTCCTATTTTTATGCTCTCTTGGGGATACAGTTCTAGAAGAAATATTGCTGGGTCAAAGGGTATGCACAATTTTGTAGCCCTTTGGGCATAGTTCCAAACTGCTCTCCAGAATGGTGGGATGAGCTCACAGCTCCACCAACAACAAATTACTGTTCCAACTCTCCCACATCCTCTCCAACATTTATCATCTTCCTGTTCTGCCATGTTTGCCAATCTGATAGGTGTGATGTGGTACCTCAGAGTTGTTTTGATTTGCATCTCTCTAATCAAAAGTAATTTAGAACATTTTTTCATATGATTATAGATATCTTTAATTTCTTAAAATTAAATTTGAAAAATTTTGAAAATTGCCTGTTCATATCTTTTGTTATTGGTTGGGGAATGACTTGTATTGTTGTACATTTTACTTAGTTCTCTATATATTCTAGAAATGAGGCCTTTATCCCTGAGATTAGCTGTAAAATTCTTTCTCAATATACTACTTCCCTCCAAATTTTGGTTGCATTGGGTTTGGTTGCGCAAAAACTTTTCAGTTTAATGTAATCAAAATGATCTGTCTTGCACTTCATAATGCTTTCTGTCTCCTCTTTAGTCAAAAATTCTTCCCTTCTTCACAAATCTGATAAACACGCTATTCCTTGCTGCTCCAATTTGTCCATGGTATCAATCTTTCTACCTAGATCATGTACCCATTTGGACTTTATTCTTGTGTATGGTGTCAGACGTTGGTCTATGCCTAGTTTCCACCACACTGTTATCCAGTTTTCCCAGCAATTTTTGTTGATCAGTGAGTTCTTATCCCATAAGCTGGAGTCCTTGGGTTTATCAAACAGGAGATTGCTATATTCATTGCCTACTGTGTCTTCAGTACCTAGCATATTCCACTTGTCTACCCTTTGGTTTCTTAGCCATTAGTAAGTGGTTTTGATAATTGCTGCTTTATAATACAATTTGAGATCTGGTAGCACTAGGCCACCTTCCCTAGCATTTCCTTTCATTAGTCCCTTTGATATTCTGGACCTTTTGTTCTTCCAGATGAATTGTGATATTGTTTTATCCAGCTCTAGAAAATAATTATCTGATAATTTAATTGGTATGACACTAAATAAGTAAATTAATTTATGTAGAATTGTCATTTTTATTATATTGGCTCAGCCTACCCATGAGCAACTGATGTTTTTTCGTTTACTTAGATCTGACTTTATTTGTGCGAAAAGTGTCTTGTAATTGTGTTCATATAGTCTCTGGGTTTGTTTTGGCAGGTAACCTTCCAAATATTTTATAGTGTTTACCCTAGCTTTAAATGGGATTTCTCTTTCTATCTCTTGCTGGTGGACTTTGTTACTAATATATAGAAATGCAGAAGGTTTGTGAGGATTTATTTTGTAACTTGCAACTTTGCCAAAGTTGTTTATTATTTCAAATAGTTTTTTTACTTGAATCTCTGGGATTCTCTAAGTATATCATCCTATCATCTGCAAAGAGTGATGACTTAGTTTCTTCTTTACCTATTCTTATTCCTTCAATTTCTTTATCTTGTCTAATTGCTACAGCTAACATTTCTAGTACCATATTGAATAATATGGGTGATAATGGACATCCTTCTTTCACCCCTGAACTTATTGGAAATACCTCTAGTCTATCTCCATCGCATGGAGTGCTTGCTGAAAGTTTTAGGTAGATACTGATCATTATTTTATGGAAAGTTCCTTTTATTCCTATAGCATTTTTAATAGGAATGGGTGTTGTATTTTGTCAAAATCTTTTTATGCATCTATTGAGATAATCATGTGGTTTCTGTTAGTTTCGTTCTTGATATGGTCAATAATGCTAACAGTTTTCCAAATATTGAACCAGCCCAGCATTCCTGGTATGAATCCTACCTGATCATAATGTATTATTCTCTTGATAAGTTTCTGTATTCTTTTTGCTAAAATCTTACTTAAAATTTTTGCATCTATATTCGTTAGAAAAATTGGTCCATAATTTTCTTTCTCTGTTTTGTCTCTTACTGCTTTAGGTATCAAAACCATATTTGTATCATAAAAGGAATTTGGTAGAACTCCTTCTTCTGCAATTTTCCCCAAATAATTTATATAGCATTGACATTAATTGTTCTTTAAATGTTTGATAGAATTTACTGGTAAATCGATTTGGCCGTGGAGATTTTTTTCCTAGGGAGTTTATTGATGGCTTATTCAATTTCTTTTTCTGAGATGGGGTTGTTTAAGTATTCAACTTCCTCTTCTGTTAATCTGAGCAATTTGTATTTTTTAAAATACTCATCCATCTTATTTACATTGTCGAATTTATGGGCATAAAGTCGGGCAAAGTAATTTCTAATTATTGTTTTAATTTGATTTTAATTGTTCTAATTATTGTTTTTAATTTGATTTTCTTCTTTCTTTTTTAAATCATATTGACCAAAGGTTTATCAATTTCACTAGTTTTTTCATAAAACCAATATTGGTTTTATTTATTAATTCAATAGTTTTCTTAATTTCAATTTTATTAATCTCTCCTTTGGTTTTCAGTATTTCTAATTTGGTATTTGCTTGGGGATTTTAAATTTGTTGTTTTTCTAACTTTTTCAGCTGCATGCCCAAGTCATTGATCTCTTCTTACTGTATTTTATTTATGTAGGCATTCAAAGATATAAAACATCCCCTTAGAACTGCTTTTGCAGTATCCCATAAGATTTGGTAGGTTGAATCATTATTGTCATTCTGTTGAATGAAGTTCTTGATTGTTTCTATGATTTGTTGTTTAACCCACTCCTTCTTTAGGATTAGATTATTTAGTTTCCAATTAATTTTTGGTTCATCTTTCCGTGGCCTTTTATTATGTGTAATTCTTATTGCATTATGATCTGAGAAGGATGCATTGACTATCTCTGCCTTTATGCACTGGATTGTGAGGTTTTTATGTCCCAGTACATGGGTCAATTTTTGTATATGTACCATGTACCACTGAGAAAAAGGTATATTCCTTTCTATTCCTATTCAATTTTCTCCAGAGATCTATCATATCTACCTTATCCAGAGTTTTATTTACCTCCTTAACCTCTTTCTTGTTTATTTTGAAGTTAGATTTATCAAATTTAGAGAGGGGAAAGTTGAGGTCCCCACTAGTTTTGCTGTCCATTTCTTCCTTCAGCTCCCCCAACCTCTCTTCTAAGAATTTGGATGCTATAACACTTGGAGCACACATGTTTAGTAATGATATTGCTTTATTGTCTATGGTGCCTTTTAGTAGGATATAGTTTCCTTCCTTATCTCTTTTGATTAGTTCTATTTCTGCTTTTGCTTTGTCTGAGATTAGTATCGCTACCCCTGCTTTTCTTACATCAGCTGAAGCACAATATATTCTGCTCCAACCTTTTACCTTTACCTTATGTATTTCACTCCATTTCAAATGTGTTTCTTGTAAACAACACATTATTGGATTATGACTTTTAATCCATTCTGCTCCGTTTTATGGGAGAGTTCATTCCATTCACATTCAAAGTTATGATTACAATCTTTGTCTTTTCCTCCATCCTCTTTCTCATTTTTTGTGCTTTAGTTCTCCCATCTCCCTTCCCTTCCTCAATAGTTTTCACTTTTCACCACCTCCTGCAACCTTGCCTTCTTTCTTTTAGCCCCCCTCCCTTTTACTCCCCTTTACCCTTACTACTTCTTCCCTCCCTTTTAGCTTCTCCTCCCCTTTCTTCCCTTTTCCCCTCCTACTACCTATAGAGCTAGTTAGAATTATATACTTAATTAAGTTTATTGTTCTCTCCTTGAACCAAATCAGATGACAGTACCTCTCAAACAATGCTTATCTCCCTCCCCTCTTTCCCTCTGCTATAATTTTGTACTTCTTCCTGTGATGTAATTTACCATTTTCTGCTTCCTTCTTTTCAGACCTCCTGTTACAATCCCTGTGCATGCTAAAATCATATTTTTATCATCACATCATTTACTTTATACCCGTTTTCTCTATGTATATCCCTTTTATATTTCAAAAAAAATTCTCAAGATTAACAGGTATCATCTTCCCTTATAGGGAGGTAAACAGTTTTCCCAAATTAAGTAACAAGTTTTTCTTTTCTGTTGTTTATCTTTTTATGCCTCTCTTGAGACCTGCACTTGAAGATCAAATTTTCTATCAAGTTCTGGACTTTCTGTCAGGAAGGTCTGGAAATCCCTTACTTCATTGAATGACCATCTCCTTGCCTGAAATATTATGCTGAATTTTTCTGGGTAATTGATCTTTGGTTGTAGTCCCAGCTCCTTTTCCCTACGGAATATTGGATTCCAATTCCTTTTATCTTTTAATGTAGAAGCTGAAAGGTCCTCTGTGATCCTGACTGTAGCTCCTCAATATTTAAATGGTTTCTTTCTGACTTCCTGTACTATTTTCTCCTTCACTTGATAGGTTTGGAATTTGGCAACAATATTTCTTGGTGTTTCTAGTTTGGGATCCTTTTCAGGAGGTGAACGGTGGATTCTTTCAATGACTATTTTGCCCTCTGGATCTAGCACTTCTAGGCAGTTTTCCTTGATAATTTCTTGGAAAATATTGTCCAGACTCTCTTTTTCATCATAATTATTTATTCTTAATTATTCTTATTATTCTTATTAATTATTCTTAATAATTCTTAATATTCTTAAATTTTGTCTCCTACATCTATTTTCCAGGTCAGTTGTTTTTCCAGTTAGATATTTTAGATTTTCTTCTATCTTTTAATTCTTTAGATTCTGTTTGACTGATTCTTGCTGTCTCATAGAGTCATTAGTTTCTACTTGTACAATTCTAATTTTTATCAAATTATTTTCTTCAGTTAACTTTTGCATCTCCTTTTCCATTTGTTAAATTTTCCTTTTTAAAGAGATGTTTTCTTCATGGAATTCTTTTTTCATACTTTAAAAATCATTGGACAGTTTCTTTTCTATTTCCTTCTTCAGCTGTTCCAGGAGAGGTTTTTGTGCATGTGAGCAGTTCATGGTCCCTTCAGAAGTTTCAGGTAGGAAGTGCAGTCTCACTATTGACCTCTTTGGTATTTGTGTTTTGGTCTTTATCCCCAAAGAAAGATTTTATGGTTATTTCACCCTTGTTTTGCTTTTTCTTGCTCATGGTGGTGATTGTGTGTTGTGGCTTCTGGTTCTTTCAGTTAGAAGTTACAGAACTTGGTGTTGAGCTGACTGGTGTGAAAAAGCTAAGGGCAGGTGTCTTTTTCTCTTTTTGCTTTGTGTTTCCCCAATCAGCCCTGGGGCTACCTTGTTAAGTCTGGGGGAGTGGTGGTCTTGTCGCAGATCTCCTCAGCCGAACTGAGGCAAAGGCAAGCTCATGGGTTGGTGATCCTGGCTGCCCTATTGTCTTCCCTTTTCCCCTGGAGTGCTGAGGCTCACCTGGGTCCTAGTGTGAGTTTCCACCGCCCTGGGGCCCCTCTCCTTCTGGTTCACCTCTGCCACAGTAGGAGCAATTCCCCTTAGCTATTTTCTTAGCCTCAGGTGTTGTAGGACTGTTTGCCCCCTCAGCTATTCCCACTGATCCATTATTTTTCTGGAGAAATATTTTATGGTTCTTTTGAGGTCAACAAGGTGGGAGTAGAGAGGATTTACTGATCACTCCACCATCCTGCTTCCTGCAAGTTCAAGTAGGTGACTTACAAATGTTTAATCTGCCAGCTGTTACAGCTGACATCCAGGACTCAGTGGCTGTCACTCACTTGGCTCTGCTGATCTCTCCCTCTGGGCTGCCACTCAGATGTTCTACCTGCTGCTTTCTCCGGACTCCCTGGGCTCTCCTGGTCCACTGAGGTGGATGCACTGCATTGTGTGCTGTGGGCTCACCTCCATGGAACAGATCCTTCTGGTCGATCTTCCAGTCTGTCATGGGCTGTGAATCTGCCACAGTAGGTCTCCTATTGGGTTCTGCACCTCCAAAGTTTGGTCAGATTCTCTCCTTAGAGGTATCCAAAGGAGTTTGTTTAAGAGCTTAGGTGAGTGGTTGCTCTTACTCTGCTATCTTCGTCAACAGCTTTCTTATCTTTTTGTTTTGTTTTGTTATTTCATCTGAAGCAGAATAGATTCTGCTCTAGCTCCTTATCTTTACTCTGTGTGTCTCTCTGCTTCAAGTGTGTTTCTTGTAAACAATATGTTGTAGGATTCTGGTTTTTGATCCTCTGTGCTATCTGTTTCCATTTTATGGGAGAATTCATCCCATTGACATTACAATATATTGCCTTCAATCTATTTCTTTCCTCCTGTTCCTCCTCTCTCTCCTTTTGCTCTTTCTTCCCTCACTAGTGTTTTGCTTCTGTCTACCACTTCCAAAAGATCTGTCCTCTCTTCTGTCAGTCCCTTCCCTCCTACTCCTCACCTTTACTTAATCTCCTCCCCTCCTACTTCACTGTCAGTTAAGATATATTTCTATACTCAACTGATTCTGCATATTGTTGCCTTTTTGAGCCAATACTGATGAAAGTAATGTTCAAGCAATGCCCATCGCTCACCCTTCCATCTTCCCCACCATTGTAATAGGTCTTTAGTAACTCGTCATTTGAAAAAATATACCCCATTCTAACTCTCTCTTTGTACTCATTATATTTCTCTTTCTCACCCTTTAATTATTGTCATTCCCTTCAAATCACCTTACGCCCATACCTTTGTCTTTATATATTCTTTTTAGCTATTATTAGTAATATAATTTTTTTATCTTTAAATCTTTTATTTTGCAAATTTAAAATCTGTACATGTGAAAACAAAATCCAAACTTTTTAGAAAAAATTCCACACAATGTTTCCTTATTTTTATTTTATCCACTAATACTCTACCAATCATTGGTACTGTCAGAAAAAGTGAAGAGCCATTCACAAAAAAAAAAAAAATCAAAAAAATTAAAACTAAGTTATCTTTCTTAGTTCAACTATAGTAACTGAAAAATTTTTCATTTGGAAAAGTGTCTTTAAAAAAGACTCTCACTTACATAATTCTCCATTTAAAATGGAAATGCATTTAAAATAATAATAAAGTAAATTAACCAAAATGCACCCTAGCAAAGAAGAGTTTCAAGGTTTGCAATCTCATGCTAATGACTTTTGGCTATAGCATTCCATTTACAAAGGAAGAAATCTAATCTGTTTGGCAATTTCAACGTTTCAGTTCTAAAAAGAACCCAGTCTTTTCAAAATGGATCAAAGGCACTGTTCCACAGTGGCATTCTGAACCTGAGACAGCATCTGGCTGAAGAACCAGTTTCCTCAGTAAAAGAAATGTCTAGCTGATGTAGCATTCTTTACTTCCCCCAAGCAAATTCAGGGTGAGAGTTTTTTAAAAAATATATTAAACATAAAAATAAACTGGTAGAGAATGACCTTGAAAAAGAGCTTAACCCATTGTAAGCAAGACTTTTTTCTTTAAATAACTTCTCAATAAACCATCTAATCAACAGGTCCAAAATCATCAGGGATCATCTTAGAGGATTTGAACATCAAAATATTCCCAAAGAGCTGAGTACACTACTACCTTTGAGAGAAGATCCAAAGACTTTACAAAGATTGTTCTAGCAACCAGGCCACATTCTATGTAAGAGAGGGAACTTTTGAGAACTCAATGTCAGGTTCATTAGCAGCCTTTACCAAAAGTAGGAAAATATAAACCAATAAACTTTAGGTTTTAGAAAAAACTGAAAGCAGTATTTTTTAAATGTCACAACACATATAAAATAAATCTTCAAAGTTTAGACTTTAAGAATTTAGGGAAGAAAAATATTCACAGGGAAAAGATGAAACTTTAAATCAACCCTAAAGGAAACCCACTGTCAAGTTTTACCACCAAAATAAGAAAGCAGTGCTGGACAGACAGAATCACTGCCAGTTGCTATACCCTGGGAAGAGTTGATTGATGATAGTTTGCAGTGGCTGATTCACTTACATATTGTAAGATTTACCCAGATAATACCAACAAACTGGTCAGCTGTAAACCTCAGCTTGGGAAGGATAGGTCCAAACAATCCTTGCAAACACAGTGGTAATTGACTGAAATACTACCTCTTGACAGCAAATACACAGGAATGTTTATTCCACTTTATTCAGAAATTTCAGTAGATCTTTCAGGGCACCTAATACTTCATTCCACAGTTTTTTCATTGGATGCATCATTCTTGATGAGAGGCGTCAGCTGGGAGTTAAGGTTGTATGGTTCCACTTAAATTTCACTATATTCAGAGAGGCCAGAAAAGCCTCTATACCCCTGTTGTCTTCCTTTTCCTCTTCCCCTTTCATTTCCTTGGAGATGTCAATTTCTCATCATTGCTCTTGTTATTTTCTTTTTCCTTCTCTTTGTTAGTAACTGCTTTCAAATATCCTTCAGGATATTACATTGTTAAGGCCAGTCTTCATCCTGTCTTTCTCTTCTCTTGTCAATGGGACAGGTTCATCATCATCCTGAGAAGACCACACCATACAAGAAAACCAGATTTCCCTTTTTCTGGTTGCTACTTCACTATTTGTATATTCCATCATATCTGTTCCCTTCAGCTGGGGTATATTACTGTGTTTCCCTCCTTTAATATTTCTTACCACTCTGACTGACTTCTCAGCTTGCTAGTCCTTGGTGAGGAGCTGAAGTTTCACCTCCATAATTAATAGGAGCACTTCAGTTCAAATTCAGAACTCTGTTCATGTTGGTGAGTTTATGACAGGACTATTTTGAAGTCCATTTGTTGCAGAAAGGTCTCTGCTCATATAAGTGAAAGACTTGCCATGGTCTATATCATGGTCATAACCCCTTGCCAGGACCAAACAATAGGAGCCAGCTCTTTTTCTGCTGTTTATGCTTGCCACATGGAGCCTATGGACACCATATTCACCCATCAGCACTCTGAATTTCCACATAGTGCCAACGGACATGCCAGTCACTGGTTCATAGTGTTTAGAATGAACAATAGTGTACTCCCTTGTGTGATCCTCACATGGATACTCTTGGACCAGTCTTTCAAATGACAATGTAGGAGATATCATATGTGCCTTCTTTTTGCTCTATATTAACCTCTTCCCTGCCAAGACAATTTCACTGGCATTCCAACATTCAGAACAATACCAATCATCTAGAATCCAGCTCAGTGTAGGACTGAGGCAATAAATGTGGAAGGTCATGTCATGATTATCACATATCAGCTGCTTGTCAGGGTCTTGCTTTCCTCTGCACACATAGCAGGCACACATTCTGCACATCTTAATGGGGTTATGTTTATAGTGTTTACAAATAGTGCCACTCTGTGTTTTCAAAGGTTTTCTAAAACCAACTGGACTCACACTTTCAGTGTGGTCAGTTTTGTAAACTTCATCCACAAGTTATTCTGCAGTTATTCAGAGAATCCCCCACATCCCCAAGCAATAAGTTTGCATAGATTCCTTAACAGTTCTAGTTTCCCATTTTCAAAGGATCTCAGCATAACACCAGAAGCCCCACTCCTTGGGGTCATGAAGATTACAGTTCATCATCACAATTTATCCAACTTCTACCTAATACCATTTGAGTATTCTTCAGATCCAAGCTCTTACATCTTTTAAACTCAATATCATGACACCATTTTCTGAAGAGTCTTCCTATTTCAAATGATAGATAATGGTAGACATTTCAAATGACAGATAATATCCTCTATTATCTTCTGAATGGCCACTTAGTCATTTACTGGCTGCTGCTCTTTTTTTCCTTGTATCATTTATCAATATGTTTTCAAACTATGCTCACACCTTCATATCCTAGGCATGTACATATTCATTGATCTCTGAGTTCTATATCTAAAGGAATATAAATTTTGATCACTGAAACCTAGGGAAAATCTCATAGTGATACAATTTTTAAGAATCACAAGTGTCATCTTGCAATGTAGGGATGTTAACAGTTTAGCTGTATTGAATCCCTTATGCTTTCTTTTCTCTTTTTGTCTGTTTATGTTTCTCATAGGTTTTGATATCAGAGATCAAATTTCTGTTTTAATTCTGATCTTCTCCTTATAAAAGCTTGAAGTCTTTCTATTTCAATGAATTACCAACACCACCCACCCCACCTGATGATGCATTATACTTAAATTTGCTGGGTAAGTGATTCTTGGCTATTGTTCTAGCTTCTTTGACCTCTGATCTTCTATGTTGCAGCTGCCAAAGTCTTGTGTAATCCTGAAGCTCCCTGATATTTGAATAATTTCTTTCTGGCCACTTGTAGTATTTTTTCTCTGATCTGATAATTCTGAAGCTTGGCATATTGTTCCTTAGGGTCTATTTTTCGGGATCTCTTTCCTGAAGTGTTCAGTGGATTTTTTCAGTGCCTGTTTTGTCCTCTAGTTCCAGAACATCAGAACAGTTTCCTTGAAAATTTCTTGAAAGATTCTATCCAGATCCTCATTTTGATTATGGCTCTTTGGTAGTCCAATGATTCTGCTATTGTCTCTCCTAGATCTATTTTCCAGGTCAGTTGTTTTGCCCATGAGGTATTTTACATTTTCTCCTATTTTTTAATTGTTGTGAATTAGTTTGATTAATTTTTGGTGACTTATTTAGCTTCCACTTGCTTAATTCTAACTTTTAAGAGATTTATTTCCTCAGTAAGGTTTTATACTTTCTTTTCTAGTTGGTCATTGTACTTTTTAAGGAATTGTTTCCTTCCATAGATTTTTGTATCTCCTATTCCATTTGGCCACTCTGTTTTTAAGTAGTTTCTTTCTTTTTTCAAACTATTGAGTTTTTTTTCATAATTCTCTTGCATCACTCATTTCTTTTCCTAATTTTTCTTCTACATCTCATATTATTTTTAAGCTCCATGTTTAGCTCTTCCATGATTCTTTTCTGGGGTTGGAACCACTTCCTATTTTTCTGTAGAGTTTTGCCAGTTGGTGTTTTGACATTATTCTCCTCCTCTGAATTTGTGTCTTGATCTTCCCTGTCAGAATAATAGCTTTGTATGGTCACACATTTTTGTTTTTATTGTTGCTGTTTGCTCATTTTTTTAGTTTCTTCCCTTTCTTTTAAATTTCAGCTGTGCTCCCAGAATGGAAGGGGCATTGTCTCAGGCGTCTTGTGCCTGATACTTCAGACTCTGGCTAGTTACTTCGTGCTTCACTGATATTGCCCTGAGGCCCATGGGTGATCCAAATCCCTCTTGTGCTGTGCTGAGAGTTGTGGTGGAGCATAGCTGGCACTGCTAGAGGTTGTAGAGGTCTGGCAGCTTATGTGATGCTGAGCTGGTCCTCTAGTGATGGATTCTGGCATGCACAGAAATCAGGGAGGTGTTTCTCTATTTCCTGGGGATACACTGATGGACATGGCAGTCTGGCCACTGGAGGCTACCCATTTTCCTGGGCTACACTGAAGCACATGATGGTTCTTGGAGCTGCAATCTGCCTGCTCCCCTGGCTGTGCTGAGGTATTTGGGAGGTCCTTGTGTTGACATTTGCTTGCTCTACTGCACTGGGGCTCAGGATGTACTGCTAATTTACTGGGGTGGGGCATTATGGGATGCTTCCTCTCCTAAACTGTGCTCCTTTTTTACCAAAGTTAGACAGACCTTTCCTGCAGAAATTCCAATGTCTTGGTCTCAAAGATTGCTTCATCTCATCTTTTTGCTGGTTCTGCTGTTCCAGGATTTTTTTGGAGGTGCTATTTTATGGGTATTTTTGGAGGCAAATATGGGAGAGTATAGTGCCATTGCAATATCCACAGCACCTATGTCAGCCATGAAAATGTCGGCACACTTCTGAATCATAAAATACAACAGACTCTCCACATGGAAAATAGAACCAAAACATTTATTCAAACACCAGGAAGCTGAATCCATCACAATAACAAAGAAATCCACCATAGTAACCAGAAAGTCTATACACATTATTAAGCCTTCACACAACCAAGCTCCCCTAAGCAAAATCACAACCAAGCTCTCTCATTCATGCTAGCCAGCTGCTTGTTTGACTTTGTCCTTCCCAGTTCTGATTGGTCTCTAACTTCCTCTCAGTTCTGATCTAGCTCTGCCTTTTCCTCTTCCACCCTTGCTGCTCCAACCTTCTGTCTCCACCAATTCAGCAAGCTCCTCCCATCACAGACTCATGTGATTTAGGCTTCCATGTGACCAAGGCAGGTCACATGAGCCTATTAATGAATGGGAAAGATGTTCCCATTTGAATTAACATTACAGAGAGTTACAGCAATTTACAGCTTACTATGCCATCTTGGCTCTTGGAAGTCTATCTGTATCCTCTCCTGTTGACCAGAAAGAAATGGGAAGAGGACCCAGAGAAACTAAGTGCCATTACATTCATCTTACATATCCTTGCTGTTTTAATACAAAATAAACCTCCCTTTGTTAATTATTTGGTGATTTTCAAGTGCCTCATGTTGTATCAAGACGGAACCTGAATGGTGCTGGAACTTAAGAGTGCTAAGAGTTAGGGATGCTTCTGTCAAGTCTGATGGGATAAGAGATCACTCAAAGAACAGTGATAAAAAGAGAGTGTAGTAGACTCATCCTCACAAAATGAGGTATGAATGATTTTTTCTGAACTAGATGAACATCAAACAGAAACAGGAAAGAACTATCATAAAAACCTAAAGACGGAGAGCATGTACAGGAAGAAGGGATGGTCAGCAGTGTAGAAAATTAAAGAAGTTAAGAAGAATAAGCACTTTATTTATTTTTTTTTAGTTCAACCCTCTCATTTTATTTTTATTTTTTAAAACTGGTTTGTTTTCAGTTTTCTACAATCACTTCCATAAGTCTCAGATTTTTCTCCCCCTCCTCACCAACTTGCTCCTTGAGATGACAAACAATCTTATGTGGTTTCTATACATGCATTTTTATTAAGCACATTTTCACATTACTCATTTTGCATAGAGGAATTAAAATGAATAGGGGAAACCATGAGAAAAAACAAACCGAAGCAAAACATGACACAGGAGAAAATATTCTGCTTCATTCTGGGTTCCAATTCCATAGTTCTTTCTCTGGATGTGAATGGTATTTTGTCCCAAGAGTCCTTTGGGAATGTTTTAGGTCCTTGGATTGCTGTGAAGGGCTAAGTCTACTAGAAAAATTACTTGCTTGCTGTGGTTGCTACTGTTAACAATGATCTGGTTCTACTCTTTTCACTCAGCATTAGTTCATATGAGTCCTTCCAGGCCTCTCTGAAGTCTTTCTGTTCCTAATTTCTTAGAGCACAATAGCATTCCATTACATTCATATACCACAACTTGTTCAGCCATTCTGCAACTGATGGCCATCCCCTCAATTTCCAGGTCTTGGCCACCACAAAGAGAGCTTCTATAAATATTTTTGTACATGTGGGACCCTTTCCCATTTTTATGATCACTTTGGGATACAGTGCTAGAAATGACATTGCTAGGTCAAAGGGTATATACATTTTTGTAGCCCTTTGGGCATAGTTCCAAATTGTTCCCCAGAATGGTTGGATTAGCTCACAGCTCCACTAGTAATGAATTAGTGTTCCAACTCTCCCACAACTTCTGCAACATTTATCATCTTCCTGTTTTGTCATGTTAGCCAGTCTGATAGGTATGATGTGGTATGTCAGAGTTCTTTTGATTTGCATCTCTCTAATCAATAGTGATTTAAAGGATTTTTTCATGTGACTATAGATAGCTTTAATTTCTTCCTCTGAAAGCATCCTGTTCATATCCTTTGACCACTTTTCAATTGGAGAATGACTTGTATTCCTGTACATTTGACTCAGTTCTCTATGTATTTTAGAAATGAGGCCTTTATCACAGATACTAGTTGCAAAAATTCTTTCCCAGTTTTCAGCTTCCCTCCTAATCTTGGTTGCAGTGAATCTGTGCAAAAACTTTTCAATTTAATGTAATCAAAATTATTCATTTTGCACTTCATAATATTCTCTGTCTCTTGTTTGGACATAAACTCCTCCATTCTCCATCAATCTGTCAAATACAATATTCCTTACTCCCCTACTTTGTTTTTAGTATCAGCCTTTATACCTGGATCATGTATCTGTTTGGACTTTATTCTTGTGTATGGTGTCAGATATTGGTCTATGTCCAGTTTCCACCACACTGTTATCCAGGTTTCCCAACAGTTTTTGTCAAACAGTGAGTTCTTATCCCAGAAGCTAAAGTCCATTATCAAACAGTAGACTGCTATATTCATTGTCTACTGTGTCTTGAATACCTAACCTATTTCACTGGCCTACCCCTCTATTTCTTAGCCAGTACAAAGTGGTTTTGATGATTGATTGCTGCTTTATAATACAATTTGAGATCTGGTAGGGCTAGGCCACCTTCCCTAGCATTTCTTTTCATTAATTCCCTTGATACTCTGGACCTTTTGTTCTTCCAGATGAATTTTGATATTATTTTCTGGTAGTTTGATTAGTATGACACTGAATAAGTAAATTAATTTAGGTAAAATTGTCATTTTTATTATATCAGCTTGGCCTACCTGTGAGAAACTGGTGTTTTTCCAATTACTTAGATCTGACTTTATTTGTGTGAAAAGTGTTGTGTAATTGTATTCATATAGTCTCTGGGTTTATTTTGACAGGTAGACACCCAGATGTTTTATAGTGTCTACTATAGCTTTAAATGGGATTTCTCTTTCTATCTCTTGCTATTTGGTTTTGTTAGTAATTTATAGAAATGCTCATGATTAATGTGGGTTTATTTTGTAACCCACAACTTTGCCATAGTTGTTTATTATTTCAAGTAGTGTTTTGCTTTATTCTCTAGGATTCTCTAAGTATATCATCATATCATCTTCAAAGAGTGATAACTTAGTTTCTTCTTTGCCTGTTCTAATTCCTTCAATTTCTTTTTCTTCTCTTATTGCTAAAGTTAATATTTCTAGTACCATATTGAATAACAGTGGTAATGGATATCCTTGCTTCACCCCTGGTCTTACTGGAATTGCCTCTAGCTTCTCCCCATTGCATATAACACTTGCTGATGGTTTTAGGTAGATACTGATTATTATGTTAAGGAAGGTTCATTTTATTCCTATGCTCTCCAGTGTTTTCAGTAGGAATGGGTATTGTATTTTGTCAAAAGCTTTTTTTCTGCATCTATTGAGGTAATCATGTAGTTTCTGTTAGTTTTATTGTTGATATGATCAATAATGCTGATAGTTTTCCTAATATTGAAGCAGCCCTGCATTTCTAGTATAAATCCTACCTAATCATAATGTATTATACTTGTGATAAGTTGTTATATTCTTTTGCTAGTAGGTTGTTTAAAATTTTTGCATATGTATTCATTAGAGAAATTGGTCTATAATTTTCTTTCTCTGTTTTAACTCTTTCTGGTTTAGGTATCAGAACATTTTTGTATCATGAAAAGAATTTGGTAGAATTCCTTCTTTGGCAATTTTCCCAAATAGTCTATATAGTATTGGAATTAAATGTTCTTTGAATGTTTGATAGAATTCACTTGTAAATCTATCTGGCCCTGGAGATTTTTTCCTAGGGACTTCATTGATGATTTGTTCAATTGCATTTTCTGAGGTGGGGTTATTTAGGTACTTCATTTCTTCTTCTGTTAATCAAGAAAATTTACATTTTTTAAAATATTCATCCATCCCACTTACATTGTCATGTTTATATGCATACAGTTAGGCAAAGTAATTTCTAATTATTCTACTATTTCTAATTATTTAATTATCTCCTCCTGGGTGGTGAGTTCATCCTTTTCATTTTTCATATTGGTAATTTGTTTTGATTCTTTTTTTTAAACAAATTGACCAGAAGTTTATCAATTTTATTGTTTTTTTCACAAAACCACTTCTTAGTTTTATTTTTTAGTTCAATAGTTTTCTTAATTTCAATACTATTAATCTCTTCTTTGGTTTTCAGTATTTCTAATTCGGTATTTACTTGGGCATTTTCAATTGTTCTTTTGCTAGCTTTTTCAGCTGCCTGCCCAATACATTGATCTCCTCTTTCTCTATTTTATTCATTTAGGTGTTCAATGATGTAAAACTTCCCCTAAGAACTGGTTTTGCAGCATCCCATAAGTTTTGGTAGGTTGTCTCATTATTACCATTGTCTTGAGTGAAGTTGTTGATTGTTTCTATGATTTGTTGTTTAACCCAGTCATTCTTTAGGATTAGATTATTTAGTTTTCAATTAATTTTTGGTCTATCTTTCCATGGCCTTTTAACTACATATAATTTTTATTGCATTATGATCTGAGAAGGATACATTGCCTTTCTGCACACTTTATGCCTTAGTACATGGTCAGTTTTTGTATATGTGCCATATTCTGCTGAGTAAAAGGTATATTCCTTTCTGTCCCCATTTAATTTTCTCTAAAGACCTATCATATCTACCTTATCCAGAGTTCTATTCACCTCCTTAATGTTTTTATTGTTTATTTTGAGGTCAGATTTATCAGGGTCAGAGAAGGGGAGGTTGAGATCCCCCACTAGTATAGTTTTGCTGTTTATTTCTTCCTGTAACTCCCTTAACTTCTCCTCTAAGAATCTGGATGCTATACCACTTGATGCATATATGTTTAGTAATGATAGTGCTTCTTTGTCTATGGTGCCTTTAAGCAGGATGTAGTTTCCTTCCTTATCTCTTTTCATGAAATCTATTTCTGCTTTTGCTTTGTCTGAGATTAGAATGGCTACCCCTGTGCTTTTAATGTCAGCTGAAGCATAATGTATTCTGCTCCAACATTTTACCTTAACCTTGTGAACCCCCCTATTTTTAATGTGTTTCTTGTACTCAACACATTGTTAGATTATTGTTTTTAATCAATTCTTTTATCTCTCTCTGTTTTATGGGAGAGTTCATCCTATCCAAATTCACAGTTATGATTCCTATCTGTGGCTTTCCCTCCATGCTCTTTCCCCCATTTATGCTTGTAGTTCTCCCTTCCCCTCCACAATAGTTTTAATTTTTGACCACCCTCTCCCTCAGTCTTCCCTCCCTTCTATTATCCCCCCTCCCTTTTGTTCCCCTTTTCCCTTACTACTTCTTCCCTCCCTTTTAGCCTCCCCTCCTTTTTCTTTCCCCCTTTCCTTCCTCCTGCATATAGAGCTGCTTATATTTCTATACTTAACTGAGTTTGTTGTTCCCTCCTGATCCAAATCAGATGAGAGTAAATCTCAAACAGTGCTCAGCTCCCTTGCCTCTTTCCCTCTACTATAATATGTACTAGAGCCTCTTCCTGTGATGTAATTTATCTTTTTCTGCACACTCAATTCATATCTCCTATTATAATCCCTTCACTCTTAAATTGCACTTTTTACCATTACATCAGTTAATTTACACCCACTCCCTCTGTTTATATATATCCTTTTTAGATATCACAATAAATATACAATTATCAAGTTTAACAAGTATCATCTTCTGTTATTGGGATGTAAACAGTTTGCCCATATTGGATAACAATTTTTCCCCCTGTTTACCGTTTTATGCCTCTCTTGAGACTCATATTTGAAGATTAAATTTTCTTTTGAGCTCTGGCATTTTCATTGTCAAGGTCTGGAAATTTCTTATTTCATTGAATGTCGATCTCCTTGCCTGAAATATTTTGCTCAATTTTGCTGGGTAATTGATCCTTGGTTGTAGTTCCAGCTCCCTTGCCTTATGGAATATCATATTCCAATACCTCCAATCTTTTAAAGTAGAAGCTACAAGGTCCTGTGTGATCCTGACTGTAATTCCTCAATATTTGAATTATTTCTCTGGTTGCTTGCAGATTTTCTCCATAACTTAATAGTTCTGGAATTTGGCAAGATGACACAGGAGGAGAAAGTGAAGTTGGTGACCTTGAACAGCCCTCTCTCACTCAAAACAAAGTCAAGGTCAAGTTACCATTTCTCTGATGTCGTGGTCTTCCTTGAAAACGAAGGTCAAATACAACCTGTGAGTGGATTAAGCTGTTTGAATGGGGACACAATTAGCTTGGTAACTCAGCTCATCCTGTCTGTCTCACTTTCCCTTCTGTCTCCCTCTTCCCTTCCTTCTCCTCTCCAAAGGAAGGTAAATTTGTAGCTGCCCAGTTAACTTGGGGTTTACTGTCTTTCTTCCCTTTTTCCCTCCCTCCCTCCCTCCCTCCCTCCCTCCTTCCTTCCTTCCTTCCTTCTTTCCTTCTTTCCTTCCTTCCTTCCTTCCTTCCTTCCTTCCTTCCTTCCTTCCTTCCTTCCTTCCTTCCTTCCTTCCTTCCTTCCTTCCTTCCTTCTTTCCTTCTTTCCTTCCTTCCTTCCTTCCTTCCTTCCTTCCTTCCTTCCTTCCTTCCTTCCTTCCTTCCTTCCTTCCTTCCTTCCTTCCTTGTCATTCCTAAAACCTTAAATCTAGTACACTCTGAAGCCCACAGTTTGGACAGTAGTAGGTCTCTGCCCAAGCTCCACTTAATGGCTGGCTTAGAGTGATTATCAAGAGTAACTGTTTCTGATTCCCTCCCAGCTTGATTTTTTTAATTTTTTCTTTTGTTCATTAAAAGGGATATTCTCTGACTACTTCTTAAAGAGACCTATTCATTCAATGGGTGGTACCTCCCTCTAAGTGAGTACCTAAAAAGGTCAGCCTAAAAAGGCCAAGGTCTCCCATTGCATCCTGAGCCATCTCCAATCATCCTGATGAATATCTGGGCACTGGAGTCAGATGGCTCAGGAGGAGAAAGTGAGATTGGTGACCTTGCACAGCCTTCCCTCATTCAAAACAAAATCCAGTTCAAGTCATGTCATCATTTTTCTGATGTCATGGTCTTCTTCGAAAATGAAGGACAAATTAGCTTGGGATTTCTTTCAAGAGGTGATCGATGAATTCTTTTGATTATTATTTTGCCCTTTGGATCTATGACCTCAGGGCAGTTTTACTTGATGATTTTTTGGAAGATATTGTCCAGGCTCTTTTCTTCATCATGGCTTTTCAGTAGACCAATAATGCTTAGATTTTCTCTCCTGGATCTATTTTCCAGGTCAGTTGTTTTACCAATGAGATATTTTACATTTTCTTCTATTTTTTAATTCTTTAGATTCTATTTGACTGACTCTTTATGTCTCAGAGTCATTATCTTCTACTTGCCCAATTCTAATTTTTAATAGATTATTTTCTTCAGTTAACTTTTGCATCTCATTTTCCATTTATCCGATTGTTCCATTTAAAGGGTTATTTTCTTCAGTTAGGTTTTGTACTTCCTTTTCCATTTGCCCAATTTTCCTTTTAAATTCTTCTGTGAATTCTTTTCTTCATATTTTAAAAATCATAGACCATTTTTTTTCTACCTCTCCAATCTGGCTTTTAAAATCCTTCTTCAGCTCTTCCAAGTATGCTCTTTGGACTTGAGACCAGTTCATATTCCCTTCTGAGGTTTCATATGGGAGTACAGTCTCTATGTTGACCTCTTCTTTTTTCGTGTTTTGATCTTTATCCTGATAGAATGATTCTATGGTCTTTTCTGGTTTGCTTCTTGCTCATGATGATTGCCTTTTTCCTGACTTTTAAAGTGGTTCTCTGCTTCTCCAGAACAGGGGGCTCTGTCCCATTGTTCTTGTCCTGAGAACTTGAGGCTTTGTGTGTTGTGGTCTTTGTTTTTTTCAGCTAGAAGCCAGAATGCTAAAGCTTGCCTGTTGCTGAACTGGCTGGTGTGCCAAGACAGAAGCCAGATGAAGTCTTTCTGAGTTTCCCTGTAGTTACCCTGAAGCTTGCTGCAGGAGGTGTGAGGGAGAGATGGTCTGGCCACAGGAGTTCTCCTCTCCTGAGCTACAGCACAGGTAAGTTCAGACATTGGTGAACCCCTATCTGTGCTAGTGTCTTTCCTATTATCTCAGCTGTGATAAGGCACACCTGTGGTCTTGGTGTTGGCACTTATGGGCCCCACCCCCCTGATGTTCAGGAGCTCCTTCAAGCTTGCTAATCTAGGTATGTCTAGAACAGTTCTGGTCCTGTGCTGGTCCCCTTCAGTCACAGCAAGGGGTTCTCTCCTTAATGATTTTCCTGGCCTCTGGAGCAAAGAGAGTGCTTATCCCTCTGACTGATCCCACTATTCTAAGATTTTTCCTGTGGAAATATTCTCTGGATTTTCCTAGGTCAGCAAGGGATGGGGATAGCAGTACACATCACACCATGATCTTGGCTCCCAGATGGTCAAGTAGGTGACTTACAGACATTTAATCTGTGGGTTGATAGTCTTAGGAGTGGCTGCTGCTCTTACCTGGAGTCTTGTGCTTCTGTCTCACTCAGTTCTGTTGACCTGCCATTCCAGGCTAATATGTTTAAGAATCCACACTGCTGCTTCTGCTTCAGACTGCCCTTGTGGCTCCTGCTTGGCTTTGCCATGGCAGGGTCTACACTGGTGCAGCTTGTGTACTCTGCACTCTTTCAGCCCCATGTAACAGATCCTCTTTTTCGACCTCCTGGGCTGTCCTGGGCTGGAAATTTGCCACACTATCTCCTAGTGTATTCTGCTACTCTAAAATTTGTTCAGATTCTCTTTTTAGAGGTATCTGAAGGATTTTGTGGTGGAATTTAGGGGAGTTCATGCTCTCACTCTGACATCTTGGCTCCACCCCTGGATAAGGACTTTAAAAAGTCATTGGACTTAACAATTATTTGTTAATTTAGAGAGAAAAGTTTCAGTTAGTTAGGTGTGGAGGGTAAAATCTTGATTTCTTATGACTAAGAATTTAGAGGAAATGGAGAAATTAAAGTAATGAGCATAGATGGCTTTTTGTTGCAGGCTATGAGACGCAAAACAAATATAGAGAAGACAGGATATCCTCTTAATAATATCAAGTGAAGGTCATTCTGGCCCCCTTTTTCCAGGGGTGAATTCCACCTGGAGGTTTTCATTGTGAGGAGTGATCAAGGTCAGCCAACCTTCATTCCCTTCCTTACTCTGATTCTGACACTCTGGACTTCATCATTGTTCTGCAGCTATCATGTCAGCTTGGAGCCTGGGACCTCCGCAACCTCCAACATCCAATTGTTCCTAAGATTTTCACACCCTGGAGCATCTCTCTGCCATGACAGCTCTTTTTTCTCATTGATAAGTTCATTCCATGGCCTCCATTGTGTGGAGGGGCCCAGGCTGGTCAATCTTCATTATCCTTCTAGCTCTGATTCTTATGTTTTAGACTGTCACACCATATATCTTTGAGGCTTCCTCTTTCACCACTTGAATTTTTCAGCTCCCTTTTGTGTCATGTCTTCTTGTGAATGTAAAGTCTTTGAGGGCAAAAGCTTGTCCTTTTGTTTTTTGCTTGTGTTTGTAAATTTCTAGTGCTTAAGTTCAGTGCCTGGCACTTAGCAAATACTTAATAAAGGTTTGTTGCCTGGTCTTATCACTTATTAGAGAGAACTGAGTATGCTTGTATGCAGCAGGGAAGGAAGCAGTGGAGAGGAAGAAAATGAAGATAAAATAGAAGAGGGAATGTTCAAAGATTGCATTCACTAAATTACCAATAGTTAATGGGATCATAAGTGCAAGTAGAGGATACAGATTTTGCAAAGAAAATAAATCACTTATTTTTCAGAGAACTGAGTATATAAGAAGAGAATAGGAAATGAAGTAAATTGCTTTTGAGGTTGTATTTGTCCTTCATTCTTGAAGAGGACCATGACATCAAGACATGCAGTTGGCTTTGATTTAAGTGAGGGACGGCTGTGTAAGGTTACCACTCTCACTTTCTCCACCAGACTCATCTGGGTCTAGTGGCTAGATATTCATCAGGATGACAGGAGATGGCCCAGGATGCAATGTGAGACCCTAGCCACTTTAAGCTAAGGTCTTCTCATATTCTCATTTTGACTGAGATACACCCATTCAATAAACAGGCTTCTTTAAGTAGTTACTCAAGGGATGGCCCCTTTAAATAAAAAAAAAAATCAAGCTGGGAGGGGAAGGCCCTCAGGGTTCCTGGGTAAAAGAGAAACAGTTACTATTTAGTATTTACATTCACTCTGTGCTAGGTGCTCAGGGACCTCTTGTCCAGTCTATGAGCTCCAGAGTGAATTGAGCTTATGGCTTGTTCTTTGAGCAAGAAATCTAGCCAGTAAACCTAAAGAAAAAAAAAGCATCTTTTGGGCATGGAAGTGTACCTCCTTCTGAGTAGAGTACTCCAGGCAAGGATGGAGAGGAGAGGGGAAAAAAGGGAAGGGGAGAGGAGAGCAGGGGGGGAGGGAGTTAGGGAAAAGGGAAATCAGGGCCTAATCTCTATTTTCATGGTAAAAAGAGGAAATAAGATCCTCTACTGAGAAGGAGGAGACTTGAAGAAAAGGAAGTTTTATAATTGCTACTGTGAAGAATGAGATATTCACATAGAGAATAAAATTATAAGAATGACATTCAACCCACAAGAGCCCCAGTTTTCTCATCTAAATATTAGGGATATTTAATCCAAATATTGGCACTATGTTCCTCACTGCCTTGGTGTGAGAAAAGTTCCATGCGAATCTAAACTGTTACCTAAATGGTAGCTATCGTTATTGACATTCAGAACCATTCCAGAGGCCTTGGCACATTGTGCATTTCTGAAGTTTACCTTTCCTCAGGTGTTTTTGCTCAGGTAATGTTTTCAGAATGCAAATCTACTGTTGTCTAAAACTCCTAAGTGTCACCTGTCAGTTAAGCAAGACTCCTCTAACTACTGGTCAAGTTGTAGGCATACATAAAGTATAACAGAAGTAAAAAGACTGGAACAAGAAATCATTTTGTCCTTCTCAGTTAACATTAATCAACTATTTTGGTTTAAAACTTCCCATTTATAGGGGAAAATAAATTCAGTTTCACAACATAGTGTTCTAAACTCTTTCAATGCATAGATATGGGTTTTGCCACTAAGGTATGCATCAGTAATCCTAGTCAGAGTTGAATTTTTTCTCATTTCACCAAATTTCTTTTGTTCTATACATTAGCATGCATCCTCATAAGTAGTTCACTCAAAAATAACACAAGACTTTACCTTTTTGTCTAGTAACTTCTGATCATATGTTACAGCATAGATAGCTATATAGGGATAAATCAGGGTGCATCAAAATCTATATTCTTGTGAAGGATGGAAACTTGCATATGTATATGTGTACATGAACATGGACATATATGGAAGCATACAGGGCATACATTAAATGAATTTTTCTTAGTCACAGCCAAACAATCTGAATGTAAAGTGCTGCATAAATACAAGGCAGTATTATTATTGGATATAGATTTCACTTTCAACTTGAATGATATTTATTGATGTTTCTGATGCATTGAACAATAAAAGTCAAACAGACTTACAAATGATTTTTTTTCTATGCTGTCTTATTCTTAGAATTAGAGATTCATAGACGGACCTCAGAGGTCCAACACTATCATTTATTGAGGAAACAGGCTTACAGAGGTTAAGTGACTTGTATCAAATCACAGAGGTATAAAGTGGGCTTAAATAGCACAATTCATAATTTTTAACTCTATTCCAAAGTTAATTATGGTTCCTTTAGAAAACTGAAACAATAACAACAACAATATCAATAAAGTTTGAGTCTGCATTTCACATTCAAGGCTTTCTATGACATGGGCCAAATGTACTTTTTAAACCAAAACTAATAACTCCTTTCATGAACCCTTCACTTCAGGTTTCTTTATCTCCAGTCATGCCTTCACTTTCTCTTCTTTTCATATGCTTTTTGTCTTAGTCTGAAATACTGTCCCTACCTCCTCACTATCTATTCAAATCCAACATGTGCTTTGAGGTTCAACTCAAATAAGAACATTTTTGCTAAATGTTTCTCATACACTGTCTCAAATAGAAATGATCTTTCTCTCCACCTAATTTCTATAGCATTTATTTATTTGTATCACTCAAATAGCATTTATTTCTTGAGATCTTGGGTTAGTTACCTAGTGAAAGACATATGTCTCATCTCCCCACTTAAATTTTAACCAAGTACCATGAAAGCAGAGGTCATGCAATTTGACTGAACAAACATTTATACGTTTTGTAATAATGTGAATGTCATTATACTTCATGCTGAGTTTATAAGAATTCAGAGAAAAAAAGTGTTTTCCAGTTGCAAGATAGCAAGGTGAAAATTCATGGCCAAGAGTAATTCTTTCCACTTCCACTTCAAAATGGTAAAAAGTGCCTTAAATGAAATAAAAGTTATATAATCAAAAAGGGGGAAATGAAAAGAAATCCCAGAAATTTAACCACAGGAAAAAAATAAAAGAAAATATGAATTGCAAAGTCTATAGTCCTAATAGTCTATACCCTTAACACGAATTCAATCAGTCAATAGTGAGAGATTGAAAGCAGAGGGAGTTTAGTAGGAAAGTCTTCAGAAGGTAGGATAGTAGAGTTTCTGAAAAAATGTTAAAAAAAAAAAAAAGCCAAAACCTCTCAATATAATGAAGAATTATCATTGGATATATGAAGCCCATGATAAAAATTCAGAAGACAAGAATTCTTCAATATTCCTGCAAAGAATATAGATTTCAATATGGTTTGAATGCTTAATGAAAGAAGTGGGGGTGGTGGTGGAGTGAAGATGACGGAGTAGAAAGACAGACATGTAGAAGATCCCCCACATAGCCCATAAAATACCTGTAAAAAATGACTCTAAACAAATTGTAATGCAGCAGAAGCCACAAATGACAGGGTGAAAGAGATTTCCAACCCAAGCAGCCTGGAAGGCCAACAGGAAAGGTCTATCACACAGGGCCTGGCAGGGACAGGACCCAGAATAAGCTTCATGGTTTCACCAGCAGCAGCTGTAGTTCTAAGATTGCTCAACCCACAAATGCCAAAGAAAGCTTCAAAGGTCAGTGAGAAAGCTCTTTCAGTTGGTTGAGAAGGGAACACGGACTAGACCTGACAGGAAAAGCTACTGCAACTGCAGCATCCATTTTTGGAGCCCTCTTCCTAAAGATCCTGGGGGAATTGAGTTGCTGATATGGATCTCACCCTGAGTGCCTCTCTAGGGTTGAGGAAGAGTGCTGACAGTGGAGCTGGTGGAGGCTCTGGAGAGGAAACCCTGAAGGCAGAATCTGGGCAGAACAGAGTGCCTGTGGCTGCTCCCAGAGCAGAGTGCAGGGCAAGAGAGGAGTATATCCCTCTCCCTTGATTGTGCCAGCTTGGAGAAAATGAGAACTTACAGGCACCCAGAGAATACCCTTCTCTTTATAGTGGACTCAAAAGTCAAGTAACTGGCTGGGAGAATGCCCCAAAGAGGGGAAAAAATAAGACTATAGAAGACTACTTACTTGGTGAACACGTATTTCCTTCCATCCTTTCAGATGAGGAAGAACAATGTATACAATCAGAAGAAGACCGAAAAGTCAAGGCTTCTGCATCCAAAACCTCAAAAATAAATATGCAATGGTCTCATGTCATGGAAGATTAAAATCCTCAAAAAAGGATTTTGAAAATCAAGTAATAGAAGTGGGGGAAAAATTGGGAAGAAAAATGCTAGTGATGAAAGAAAATCATGAAAAGTGAGTCAACAGCTTGCTAAAGGAGGCTCAAAAAATGCTGAAGAAAATAACACTTTTAAAAATAGACTAACTCAGATGGCAAAAGATGCCCCGCAAGCCAATGAGAAGAAGAATGGGAAATAAGAAATACAGGTAATGGGGTGTAGAAATCTATCTTGCCCTACAAGAAAAGAGAGAAGATGGGGATAAGGGAAGGGAGGGGGTATGATAGAAGAGAGGGCAGATTGGTGGAAGGGGCAATCAGAATGCATGGCGTTTTGGCCTGGGGGGAGGGGAGAGATGGGGAGAAAATTTGAAACTCAAAATTTTGTTGAAATGAATATTGCAAACTTAAAATAAGTAAACATAAGAAAAGAAAGAATTGAAAGGAGATGCAAGGAATGGAATGGATTGCCCAGACCAGAATCAGGGAAATCTTAGCCTGAAAATATGCACATTGAAAAAAAATCGAATGAAGCCAAGATGAAGTACTCAATGAAACAAGAAAGATATGTGAAATTTTTTTAAATGAAGAAAAAATAAAAAAAAACTAATAAGGTATCTGTTATCTAAAAATGACAGAGCAAAGGGCATAAAAACATAATATTGATATTACTGGATTTCTAGAAAAAAATGATAATTCCAAATAAAAAAATGAAAAGAATGTAATAGTTCAAATAATCATAAAGGAAATTACTCTGGAAGGAAAGAGAAATGTGAAGTTATATAATACATGGACACCACCACAAAAAGTGCAAACAAAGAAGTGACTAAATTAAGAGGTATTCAGAAAAAAAGATTGCCAAGGTTCAAGTGCTCTTGGGTCAAATAAAAAAATACTGCAAGTGGCTAGAAAAAATAAAACAACTAAGAAACCAGATCACTTTCCATGGGACCTCAGTGAGAATCCTTTATTAACTACAGGAGAAGAACTGAAATATGATCTATCAAAAATCAAAATTAATTAGCTGAGGGAGAATAACATATCTTTCATTAAACTTTGAAAGATATGTTATTCTCCCCCAACTACTTAAAGTTTAACATAACCTTTGGAGGGAAATGGACTTTACCAGAATTTATGACTTCTCACAATTCCTGTTGAGAACTGCTGAGTTGAGTAGAGGCCTTGGAAGGAAATAAAATGAAAAAAAGAAAACATAAAGTTCAGATAGGTAAGTGAGTCTGAAATTTTGAAATACCTGAGTGGAAATCAAATTACATATTCTGAAACAAAAATAAAAGTCTACTTCTAATGATTAATAAGGAAAAGGAGAGGTAAACTATGGACTTCAGTTTTTTTTTTCAGAAGAGAAAGAAGTAATACTCTAGATGATGTGAGAGATAAATCATTTTTTGTAACTGGAGATGATTTTGATATTGATATTTATACCACCATACTTCCCATACCTAGGTTCAAAACCTTGAAGTTATGCTTGACTCTTCACTCTTTCTTACTCCACATAGTTAATCAGTTGCAAAGTCATGTCCCTAGAATCCTATTCATACCTGTCTCCCTCTTTCTACTCACATGACCTCTCATTAATTCTCACTTGGATTATTGCAAGAACTTCTAAGTTACCTTCCTACCTGTCCCTACTCTCCACTCTTTCTTCTACACAGCTGTGAGTTGATATTCCTCAAGCGTATCTCTAGCCACATCATTTTCCTGCTCAAGAATCTTCTTGGTTTCCTATTTCCTCTAGAATGAAAGGTGTATGCTATTTAAAACTACCTTTATAATCTGACACCAGCCTAACCTAGCTGACTAATTTTACATTCAATCCCCTCTCGTACCCTATATTCCTGACAAATCACCACATTCACTATCTCTCATAAACCTTACCATCTGACATGTTCATGTCTTTGTACAAAAATAGGTGATTTACCAGGGCTGTCTACCTCTTTAACTCCTTGATTACTTTAAGGCTTACCTTAACTATCTCCTGCTCTAAAGGCTATTTCCTAATGGTCTGAGCTTGTACTTCCCCAGAAAAAAATTTACATTGGTTTTGTATATCTTTTACATTTATTTTTATGTGTATATGTTTTCTCCTCTAAGAATGAAAGTTCTTTGAGAGTAAAGACTATGTGATTTTTGGTCTTCATATTCCCAGTTCTTAGTATTATACCTGGTAATGTGTTTGCTTATTGCTATTTATCAAGAAATATTTTTGATAAATTATAGTTATTTTATTTTTATAGTCAACAAATTATTGATTATTTATTCTTTAATATATTTTTAAAATTAATGAAATTTCAGTTATCTGATTTGGGCAAGGAGAGGTCTGATAAAAAGAGTATTGTGTATATAGTATAGTATAATGAATTCAGGAAGTAAAAATAGTGGGGCTGGGACAGCAAGGAGGATGACAGAATAAACTTTATTTAAGGAGGAATTAGGTTGTCAAAGTTAAACAAAAAGAAAACAAAATGACATCTAGCTATGGATTGTGGAACTCAGAGAAGGGAAATGGCTAGAAATCATACTGTTTCAACTGCTAACTTAGTTTCTCTTTTTCAGTCCCTTCTTTTTTCCTTTTAAAGTAGGAGATTGGAAGCAAAGAGAGGAAACATTCACCTAGGATGATAAGGAACGCTGTCAGTGAAGAAAAAACAAACTTCACAACAAATATCTTTAATTAAAAGTTGATAGCTGTATCCATACATATATATACATATATGTATACATATACATATGGAATTAGTAAATTAATGTTCTGACCATAGGCAAGTCACTTAACTTTCACAGCTCCCAAGCAATTCTCTAAAACTTAAAAAAAAATTAAATTATAGATAAGTTGTAGATCTGCATCACTGGTGTTTCCATTCCAAGTTTTCCTTATGCCAATAGAGGAAAAATTCCTGCTATTTTCATGTAGATATTATTTTATCTTTAGGTTAAATTTCTATGATTTTTTGATTAAACTGCTGCAGTATTTGTTCCTGATAGCAGTTTTTCCTGTACTCATCATCACATATTTTTTCTTGTTTTATGGCTACTCATAGAATTACTAGCCTGCAGGTAAATGTGCAGTGGATAAAGCATAGGATGAGGAGTCAGAAAGATTCACCTGCCTGAGTTCAAATCTAACCTCAGGCATGTACTACCTGTGTGACCCTGAGTAAGCCACTTAACCCTATTTCCCCCAGTTTCCTCATCTGTAAAATGAGCTGAAAAAGAAAATGGCAAGCCACTCTAATATCTTTGCCAAGAAAATGTCACATGTGGTCATGGAGAGTCAGAGACAACTGAAAAATGACAACAACATACTAAATTACATTGGTGACAATAAATGTTCTTTTTAGTGGCATATCCAGTCAGTATATTGGTCTTCTGCACTTTGCTTTTGTAGATATAAATATTTAGAGACATAAAAATTTCCCTACTGACTGATTTAGAAGAATAACACAAATTTTAGTATTTTCTGATTTAGACTCTTTAATATATAATTATTGTATTAAATAACACAAAGTGGAATTTTCATGATTTGTTTATTTCCCCCCACATTTATTAGTATGATTATATTTAGTCTCCATTTAAATCTTATTATAATATTTAAATATTATATTTATTGTATCATAATACAATATTTATTTAATATTTCTGCATTTCTGAAAAAATGCTTCATGGCCATTTATTATACATTTGCCACGAAATGCTGAAAAACAGGTATACTTCTTGTGATTTACTATCCAATAATCAAATTCTATCATACTTATTTTTCTCCAACATTCTATTCAGATGCATAATTTCCCTCCTTTTTATTATTAGAGTTAGTTAAGTCTGAGAAAAACTTGTTGAAGTCTTCAACAACTTCAATCACTTCAACAACTATTATCTTAATATCTAAAAATTCCATTAATTAATTTATGAAAGGAAGAAATAGAGAAAGAAAGGGGAAGAGAAAGAATTCTTTCTCTTATTTTGACTCTTATACTACTTCATTGGCTTCATTAAAAATTATTTTCATCATGATAGGGGAGAAGGATGATTATCTTGAAACATTTTCTCAAATATGTTTCTGAAAGTTGTATGTAATTTATTTTTTCTCAAGTTAGGGTAATTTAGAAAAGAATCATAAGAAAAATTATAATTCAATACTGTGCACATTTTAAACTTAAGATTCAGTGGGTGGATGTTTGGCCAGTATTCAGCAATAAAGTCCTACTTTCTGTGGTAGAGTAGACAGGGCATTGGATTTAGAATCAGAAGACATGGTTCTGCATCCTGATTCTGCCACTTCCTACCTGTATGACCTCAGTTAAATTATGTAATCTCTCTCATCTTGTTTCCTTATCCAGAAAAAGAAGGGATTTGGTATAATAATATTCAGAGTCCTTTATAGCTCTAAATTTATGATCTTATGTGCATTCAGAGGACAGCCTTCTATCATGTGCTAGTTTGTAACAGGTCAATCATATGGAAGATAAAATATTTCATAGTTTCCTTGGATTATGCATAATATTGCTTTCTTATTGTGACTGAACTTTTTTTACACAATATACAGCAAATTATTTTATTGAGAATTGACATTCATTTTTTGGCTTAGTTTTCATTTGTTCTTGTTCATTTTCTTAATGTTGCCTTTTTGCTTTCAGATACAGTGTTTGAAAGAAATACTAGAATCTTAAATGATGGAACCAGTATTTCATAATGGAATTTTACAGTTTTAGTATGTCAATTTAAATGTTAAAATGTGAAGTTACCAATGGAAAAGTTAATTTAAGGCTATTATTTACTCATAGAGGTCTGAAGAATGAGACGCAGCTTCTATATCTAAGAGTTCAGATAGGTTTATACACTAGGAAGTCAACTCAAATGTTAAGGATGGATTCAGTAGGGTACATAAATTCCCATGTGTTTGGTGTAGTTGAAAGGACAAAGGATGCTTTATTTGTAGTCATAGATCCTTGGTTCATGTCCATCCAAGGTTCAAATCCCAACTCCACCATTTGCTACTTGTATGATATTAACTGAATCTCTAAACATTTCTTGGCCTCAACAACATTACTGCAAAAATCTATTATTTAACCTGGAAGGATGTGAATGAAAAATGATTATTGGATTATTGTTCAGTCTCTATTAATTTAGACAGATATCCAATTGAACTGGTTCGTAAATGTATGTTCATTGGACAGGCACTGTAATTGGACATTGAGAAAGCTAAAAGGGAAAGTGAATGGAGTAAACAAAAGTCTCCATACAATAAATGAATTGAAAAAACAGAAAAGATACAAAAATCAAGAGCAATCTTTAGAAGAAAGTACAGTACACTTAGAAATCAAGAAGAGAAAACCAACCTTCTCGCAGAACCTATAGCATGACTTAAAAATCAATCAAATATAAAGTAAGATCTATGTCTATAAAAATGGATATGAAAATATTTCAAGAATACCAAAAGATGAACAAAATACTCATTAATTTGGAAATTTCAAGGGAATTTTATAAATAAGATTTTTGAGAATAGCAAAAATTCCAGAGAAAGGAAAAATGTAGAAATTGCAGAATAAATAACAGCAAAATTTTAAGCAAATCTGTGTTTGGAAGGAGAATTGAGATTGCTACAGATCAAAGTAATGGAGCTAAAGGATAAAGCTCTGTGAGACAACTCGAGAACTACTGTTTACCAGAAAAAATAGCAATAAAATTCTGATTATTTTATTAAATTACACAAGAAGATTTATTGAAAAATTCAAAACAGGGATAAAATTACAGATGTATAAAATCCCCATAATGCTTTTGAAATGGAACTCATCTAGGAACTCATCCAAATATAACTCATCTAGGAACATAATTATTAAAACATAGACTTTCATTATCAAAGAGAACATCTTGCGAAGTGCTAGGATGAAACAAATTATATGTAAAAAAGCACCAGTTTAAATCACAGAGAATTTTTAAACAATTACTTAGAATTTAAAAAGAATTAATATGAGGTACCAGAAATTTAGGGAAATTAGCTATCAATTCAGAATTTCCCATTCTCCAAATTAATCATATTCCATCTCAATAAAAGCTCTTTAAAAATACTCTCAGAGATTTTCACTTCTCTAGTGAGGAAAAAGATAGAACAAGAACGTGCTTTTGATGTAGAAGTTGACGATACTTTGATCACTTTACCAAGGTAAATAACACAAGAAAGAAATAAGTAACCGTTCCTCAATAGGTAAGTAATCAAAGGATTTGGTCAAGTGATAACTAAAGGAGTATTACTTACTACCATTAATCATATGAAAGGATATTCAAAGTATGGATAATAAGAGAAATTAAAATCAAAACAATCCTGAAGTTCCACTTCATACACAGCTAATAATAATAATAACGGCATAAGACAGGAATAATCAAAGTGAGAATTGTTGTCACCAGATAGGTAGAGATGGAGGAGGGAATTAGTGCAAGGATTTTGAAAAGCAATTTGGGATTGTGCAAATACAATAACTAAATTTACTTCCTCTTTCATTGAAGGATTCTCCTATTAGACATATACTTCAGGGAAGATTTTTTTTAAAGAAAAACAAAGTTCCTACATGACCAAAATATCCATAGTAATATTTTTGTATGGTAGTAAAAACCTGGAAACTTCACTCACTCCTTTGCAGGGACATTGCATATAATTTCAACTTTTCCAATGTTTTGAATGATTGTCATAATATTTCTCTTATTTTTTCTTTCTTTCAAAAAGGATTTGCCGTATGAGATTGATCTCTGGGAAATAAAGAAAGGAGTAGCCTGAAACCAGGAGAAGTTTAGGTGATTTAGAAATGAAATGTCAATAAAATCTTACGTCAAATAAAAAAAAATTAAAAAGAACTGAATTGGTACAATTGGAAACATATACTCTAAGTACAGTTGAAAATCAAATTTTTGAAGAAAAAACAAGATGAATGTGTATCAGGGAGGAATTTAAAATATTATCAGAAATTGTTAGACACAGTTTTATTCCAGAAATGGAGAATTCAAAAGAAATTAGTTAGCAGCTAAAAAAAAGAGGAACAAAACAACAAAATAAGAAATAAAATCATTAGCTTAACCAATCACAGAGAAAGAAATTAAACAATCATAAGAGGACTGCAAAGAATTTGCAAGAGACCTTAATCCATATATAATTGAAAGTAAATTCCATCAACTTTTAAAGATTAATAATTCAAATGCCAGAAAAATATATTCTCAAAAAACAGAGACAGAATACACCCCACTTAACTTTTTTTTTTATGTGACAGATATTTTGCTGATAACTAAACAAAGCAAAGGGAGTGAACTAGAGACCAATCTCACTACAAACAAACAAATAAATCATTGCAAGTACACTACAGCAATAAATCCCTCAAATACTTTACTATGGATAAGACAGTTTTATAATAGACATGAAAGAATTGTCCAACATATAGGGAAAGCAAGTATCATAGTTTATCACATAAATAACAAAGACAATAAGAGAAAAATGATGATTTTACTTTATGCAAGAAAACCACATCTTTAACGTAATATAGTACTTACACTAAAAACTATAAAAGGAAAGACATAAAACGTATCTTTCAAGGAATTTTAGAATCTGTATGTTTAAGAGTATTATTATTAAAAAGAAATATACTAGAAACTGTGTCAGCACAAAGGGTTAAAAAAAGGTTCCCTCTCTCTCCTCTCTTATTTTACATAATTTGAGAACTATAGGAATAAACATAATATAATCTATAGGGAATACATATATATTATAGGGAATTGCTATTCCCTATAAGAAATGATCAAAAGATCTGAATGTTCTGTTTTGAAAAGATGGTATCCTAATATGTACAAATATTTGAAAAAAAACCTCTTAAAATGGCTGATAATGAAAGAGCTGATAGCAAAAAGTTTTTAATACACTAAATGTTCAGTGAATGGGGAAATGCATGAACATTGTTATGTATGAATTTATTGAAATTATTTTGTTGTAAGGAATAATAGCTATGGATAGAATGTTTCTTTAAAGATCAATAAGTATGGGTTATTTAAGGAACTATCAAAAGATCAGTATAAAATGATATAGAATGAAGAAAGAAGAATCAAAGAGAAAATCAAGAGACATTTATTGTGTTCCTACCATGTGCTAGACCCTGTGCTGGTGACAGGGATGCAAAGACAAAAGTGAAACAAACTGTCTCTGCCCTCCTTTTAGTAGGAGTGAAACATGCACATGCATAGGTACAAAATATATAGAAGCAAGAAGATTTTAGAGGGAGGGCAAGAAGGATTTCTATTGAAGGTGGTATTTGCACTGAATTTTCAAAGAAATCAGGGATTCTAAGTGATAGACGTAAGGAAGGAGCATATTCCAGGCATGGCAGAAACTAGTGTAAAGGCTTAGAGATGGGGGACGGAGCAAAGAACAACTGGAAAGCCACCATTGCCCAGCCTGTAAAGTGTATGTAATTCTCCCTCCCTCTCTCTCTCTCTCTCTCTCTCTCTCTCTCTCTCTCTCTCTCTCTCTCTCTCTCTCTCTCTCTCTCTCTCTCTCTCTCTTTCATATACATAGTGAATTGGAAGGCCTAGAAAAGTAGGGAGCAGTTGTCCTGTCAAGAGTTTAAATGCCAAAAGGAAAAAGTTCCATTTTGATCCTACAGGCAATATAGGGCTACTGAAGTTTGCTTAGGAAGGGGAGATATGGCATGGTTAAACCTCTACTTTAGGAAAATTATTTGGTGGCAGTGTGCATGATGGATTTAAATGTGTAGAGACTTGAGGCAGGAGACCAAAGAGGAGGTTATTGTAATAATATAAATAAGAGATGCTGAGTTTTCAAACTTTGCTAGTTACTCTGTGAGTGGTAACAAGAAATATTGTGGTGATAGAAACAAGATTCTTCCAGATACGTGGGGCAAGTGAGGATGACTTTGAGTCTGTGAAGCTGAGTGACTGAAAGTGCGGTATTACCCTCAAGATTAGTAGAAAAGTGTAGAAGAAGGGAAGAGATAAGGAGTTCTGTTTTAGACAGCTTATGTTTAAAATGCTTGCCTGTCAATTACACAATTGTCATTAGGGTGTACTTTCAACTCAAATGAAGACAACATTAAACTACATACATGAATGCACCATTATGGGAGCAAAACTCTAGACAAATACAATGGATGGTATCGGAACTACCTTGTTGAAGTTAAACATCATACATTTTCTTTCATTTAATAAGTGGTAATTTACAAAAATGTAAGGTTGTATCTGTTACCAATTACACTGCTGTTTTGCTTTGATTTGGGGGAAAGTTATAGGGTATTAACTTTTGTTTATATATTTTTGTATTTAAATTTATTTAAGTTTTCAACATTCATTTCCACAAAATTTTGAGTTCCAAATTTTCTCCCCATCTCTCCCCTCCCCCCACCCCAAAACACCAAGCATTCTAATTACCCCTATCACCAATCTGCCTTCCCTTCCCCAGCCTCTCTTTTGTTCTGTAGGGAAAGATAACTTTCTATACCCCATTACCTGTATTTCTCATTTCCTAGTTGTATGCAAGAACAATACTCAACAGTTGTTCCTAAAACTTTGAGTTCCCACTTCTCTTTCTCCCTCCCTCCCCACCCATCCTCTTTGGGAAGGCAATTCAATATAGGCCATATTTGTGTAGTTTTGCAAATGACTTCCATAATAGTCATGTTGTGTAAGACTAACTATATTTCCCTCCATCCTATCCTGCCCCCCATTTCTTCTGCTCTCTCTTTTGACCCTGTCCCTCCCCAAGAGTGTTGTTAATTGCTCTCTCCTCCCATTGCCCTCCCTTCCATCATCCTCCCCACCCTGCTTATCCCCTTCTCCCCCACTTTCCTGTATTGTAAGATAGGTTTTCATACCAAAATGAGTGTGCATTTTATTCCTTCCTTTAGTTGAATGTGATGAGAGTAAGCTTCACGTTTATTCTCTCACCTCCGTGCTTTTTCCCTCCACTGAAAAATCTTTTACTTGCCTCTTTTATGAGAGATGATTTGCCCCATTCCATTTCTCCCTTTCTTCTCCCAATATATTTCTCTCTCACTGTTTAATTTCATTTTTTTAAGATATGATCCCATCCTATTCAATTCACCCTGTGCTCTCTCTCTCTCTCTGTCTCTCTCTCTCTCTCTCTGTCTGTCTCTCTCTCTCTGTCTCTCCCTCTCTCTCTCTGTCTCTTTCTCTGTCTCTCTGTCTCTCTGTCTCTGTCTCTCTTTCTCTCTCTCTCTCTCTCTTACTGTGTGTGTGTGTGTGTGTGTGTGTGTGTGTGTGTGTGTAATCCCACCAACTACTCAGATACTGAAAAACACACATTTCCTGTGGGCCTTTCAGGTCACCCTGGGCTGGAAATCTCCTCCACTCTGTTGTTCTCCACTTCTGCTGCTCCAAAGTTTGTTGTGAGCCCCTCTCTACAGGTATTTTATGGGCTGTGTGGGGAGAGCCTGCATTTGTGTGTCCTTCTACTCCGCCATCTTGGTTCCGCCCCTCAACTTTTGTTTATATTCTTTAAGAAGGTTATCTTTTTTTTTTTTGCTTGTCTTTGGAAAAGTCTTCTACATTAAAACAAAAGGTAATACTGAGCCTTCTTTGGTTATAAATAAGGTACAGTAGATTACTAATGATGACTTATGCACAAGAAGTATTATAAAATATATTACTCAGGAGAAGTATGATAATATACATAAAAAGCATAAGGGCATCTGAAAGAAGTCATGGCTAACAAATGAAAACTTTAAGTCCACATTGGTTCCTACTGAATACAACAGATCTAAAATAAGATGAGCATATTGGTTGGATGTCTTGTGAAGCATTTCTGGGAGAATGTGGACAGAAAAAAGTTTTGAGAATTGACTTGATTGTAATCTATATCACTGCAGGGCATACCCTATGTTAATGAGAACTATCGATGTCTTGAAGTATTATATAACAATATGACTTAAATGATTGATAACAATCAGAAAAAAATCAGTTACTTGCAACAACTAAAAAAAAAAAACTAGGTTTGAAGATAAATTGCATTATGTTTGACAGTACTTATTTAAGAAAAATATACTCTCTCTTCTTATGCCAAGTCCTTCCTTTCTTTTCTTTGCTCCTTTTCCTTCCTATATTCCCTCTTCTTCTTTGCTTGTTTCAAATGAAATGCTTCAATATTTTTGGCAGAGGGGAAATCCAAATAAAATTATCCAGGTCTTTCTTAATTCTGAGTCAGTGTTCTTCACCCATATTTCACAACCTCTATTTAGCCAACTTGGAACATAGTACATATGCATGTGCACACATTGGTATATACTTTTATATATAAAACCGAATGCCATGTTACTGTTTTGAGGTAGAAAAAGAAAAACAATCTCATTCAAATTCAGTGAAGTTATAATAAAGATAGATTAACATGGAGCAGAGAATATTTAAGGGAGAGGAAATATCAGGCTTCAGATATTTGAAGAGTTGCCATTTGGAAGGAGGATTTATTACCTTTGCCACCAAAGGTCTGAGTGAGGAGTAAGGGATACAAGTTGCAATGGCTTGACTTAACTATAAGGATAAACTTCCTAACAATTAGCAATATACTAAAGTGGAAAGGCTTGCCTTGGTAGGTAGTGTGTTTCTCTCATTGTAGGTACAAGAAAAGGCTGTATGATCATTTGTCATTTATGCTTTAAGGTGGATTTTTTTTTCAGATGTAGGTTGGTATAGATGGTTCCTGGAAATCCTTTCCAACTCTTACATTTTGCTATCTTTTGACACCTCAGTCAAAATATCTTGCACTCAAACATTTGTTACCATTGTATTTTATATATTATTCTGACAAAGTAGGTTTCATTCTGGTAAAAGATAATTAAACATTAAAATTAAAAAAAAAACTAAACAAAAAACCTTTTGAATTCAATTAATGTTTGAAACACTAGTTTCAATTATCATTTTGACTTTGCTCTAGATTTTCTTTCCTTAGGATTTTCCTGAATTGTTATCATCTTGAAGACATTAAAGGGAAATAAAGTGTGAGAACTGTTTAGTTTCCAGAGATTAACTGAAATGGAGCTGCCAAAAAGTTTATGTAATGGTGTGCTATAGTGGGGCATTTAAAACAAAGGCAGTTATATGAGAAAAAGGCAGAAAAAGTGCTGAGAATAATTTAAGAAGCATGTTTGAAACATCCAGCATAGTAAATGGAACTGGTGATCATATGATTGATCATAGGCCTTATGTCTGGGAATACCATAGAGGGCTGTTAGAGATGTCAGAGAGACCTGAAGAACATACCTGTGATTCCTGGTGTCATATGATGATCAACTTAGAAGTGACCTCTGTCCCTAGAAAAATCAAAAAGAGGATTGTCAACTGCATTGTTGTAACTTTGATATTATTGGGAAGGATGTGAAGGGAGATAGAAATGGAGGGAGAGGGGTACCTAGTAGTCCTCTGCTGCAGCAAACACCCTGGCATACACAGGTGGGCCTGCTGTACAGGTTCTTAGGTCTGTTTTTCTAAAAGGAAAGCAACTTTTGAGGGGTCAGCAATCTACTTTAATAAAGCACATATATCATTCTCTTAGTTCAGGGAAAAAATCAGCACCCTGAACAGACAGGGTTTTCAACTTGTGACCATAAGCAATACATACAATACAGATCAATGGACAGATTCAATTGTCTGATCATTACATACACATATAGTTACCAGAGAGAAAAGTACCAAAATCTGAGTTTTCAAAGCCTGGGGGCTCCTTAGCCATTTCCCAGAGTCTCATCTGGTATACAACCTACTTCCAAGTCCCAAAGTAAAACCTCCCCTCAGAGTATTTATATACTTTTCAGAACCAGAGGGCAGGACCCTCTGACCCAGTGTCTCAACAGAAATGACCAATAAGTATTGAGGTCCATTAATGTGCACAGAAGATCTTTAACTCTTCCCCTCACCCACCATTAACCTTAAATCCTCTGAAAATGGCCTCTGGGTTCAGTTATTTCCTTGGCAAAATCAAGTCAAAATCTTAAATTTTAATAACAACAGCTTCTAATATTTGGGAATAGACATTTCAGATTTTTCTCAGAGCCACTGCATGCAACCACCTAGGACTTTAATACATCTTTGATGTTTTTTCTGTGACTGTAATCTATATTGTCAGTGTTTGATCCTTTGGGTTATACAAATTGGGGAGGAATTAGTATCCTAATAAGATAAGTGTGTACCATTTTAGGAAATTCATTAAAGTATAACTTTTGTAATACTGACCCTAGAATAAACAAGATCAGAGAGAGAGCCTGGGCTTATTTCTAAGGCACCAAAAGAAATTTGAGTGTTTTGGGGAATTCAGCTTAGTTTTTTCACCATGTACAAAGAGATATGCAGGGGACTCAAGCTCAAAGACACAGGGAAGGCAGCAGGCTTGACAGTTGGAGTGGCTTGAGTTCATAGTACCACATGGTAGCTTCTAATTGTGCTTGGAATATCCCAGCCCACCCCTGCACAGCATATGGACATTACAGTCCTACCCATGTTGCTCCACTTTTGTTGCCCATGTAAGGAGGATGGTCTTATGAAAAGAACTCATATATATATATATCTACACACACACACACACACACACACACACACACACACACGTACAACTCAAATATTATATACTCATTCCTGTCCTATCCTACTAAGCTACTGAATGAGTTTCATGCAATTTTATCAAACACATACCTTTATTCACCTCAAATACAAGTTTTTTTCTCAACATTTTCTTTTAAATTAATTTATTTATTTTTAGTTTTCAAAATTCACTTCTATAACTTTCAAATTTTCTCAGCCTCTCTCCACTCCTCCCTCTCTAAAACAGCAAGCAATCTTATATATGCTCTACATATACATTCTTATTAAACATTTTCACATTAGTCACATTGTGTAGAAGAATTAGAATGAACTGGAGGAACCATGAGATCAACATTTTTTAAAGGACTCATTTACACTGACTGCAAGAAAAATGTATTTGTCCCAATTAGAGCAAAAAAGAGAAACTACATACTGTTTCTCATATGGTATTGAATTTTGTAATTTTAAAAAAAAAAGCTTTAACATTCCCCAGTAAATTTTGGTAGTGATTTAGAAAAAGTATCCACTGGGGTTTGTCGTAATTGTACATTTTAATTTGTCTCTATTCTAAGCAACATAATTAAGGCATTAAATGATAAAATTGTTGTCCAATTTATTGTTGTATACAATAATTTCTTTTTGATACCAAATTTGGGTCATTAGATTTTTTTCTGTTTTTTCTTATTCTCTTTTTTAAGTATAGTAAGGAAACTGGTTTCCCCTCAGGATATAATAATAAAATGAGAAATCCAGTATGTAATTCTATGATAATGAAGTGTTAATATTGTGTCACTTTAGGAGGTACAGGGTGTTCCAAAAGTCTTAGTTCAACTTTAAGCTATTAAAGCTTAAAGGTATTGAGCACTTTTGGAACACCAAATAGCCCTTCATTACATCAGAGGGGCAGCTCCTCGTTGACTCTTGAAGACTGGCATGTCTCTATGTGGTTCTTAACAATTAGTTTACACAGTATTTGAGAGGTAAAAAAATCATAGATCTATCAATGTAGTCTATCCTTAAGGAAAAGCATCCCTTAGGCTAAATACAAAGAGCTAAACACTTCTAAAACAAATTCAGAGAGAGAGAGAGAGAGAGAGAGAGAGAGAGACGGAGATGGAGACAGAGACAGAGACAGAGAGAGGCAGATAGAGAGACAGGGATAAACAGAGAGACAGAGAAGACTAAGAGCAGGTAGTTAAATGCTGATTCAAAATGGAACCTCCAGGCATAATTAGTTTATAAATAGATAAATCAGATAATTTACCCAGTTTAGTTTGCATATAGGTCTTTGAAGCCTTAAGTTGCCAAGATACCTTCCTAATTTCATGCACAATTTACTTGTAAGAAAGCTAGCACAAGAATGGGATACTTGAACTCAGGCCCTTGAAGTCATTTTTTCCCCTGTATTTTGTCTTCCAAACTCGATGCGTATCAATGTACAGAAACATTCAAGGACATTTTAATGGAGGATATAAATTTTGGAAATATACATTAATGAAGCATCTCCTCTGGGCTGACAATTCTCCCAGCCACCAACTTGTACTCCCTATCTGTGAGTTGGATGTGTATAACCTAGCTGCTACCTCAGGTTCTACAGGATAATCCTAACATAGTTCATTATCATCCTACCAGGATGGTTGCCAAAAACAGATCAGAAGACTTAGCTAGCTCTAAGCAAAAGGCATTTACTCAAATTGTTTAGCAAGAACAGTATATAGATTGACAAAACTTTTATTGTTTACTACGTATCAGGCATTGTACTAAGTGTTGGAATCCACGTATAAGAGGACAAGGAGCCATCAGGCATGACTTACTGGTAGTTACTATTTGTGTCTCCTCTTTCAACCACAATTTTTCTATGTAAACCTTTGATATCCAGCAGAATCCAGCAGCACAAAATTAAATATGAAAGTCTTAACTCTGTTGTAATACCTACCTATTTTTGGTGGTGAATTCTGGTGAATATCTGTGATGCTTAAACAATACTCGGAATATCGACTGAATGTGTTGTTTAACAGAAATCTATGTCAGAAGTTTCTGACTGAATTTAAGCTTAAGCACTGAAGAGTAAAACTATAGATTGAGAGATCTACTAGTTAGAGAGTAGGGAGCTCTACGAGCTAGAAGGTCTAAAAACCTTTATTAAAGTAAAGTTGTTGGTTCTTGTTCTTAATGACTTTGGAGAAGGGTGCTTTCTATTTGTTTAGGGAGTTCCAATGAGTACTAAATGTGATACTCTGCTAATACAGTTAGGCAAATTTACTTCTCCATGTCACTACAGTAAATGCCTCTCTCAGAGTCACACTCATACAGCCAGTGTGCAGCAAAAAAGGACTTAAACCTACAATTAGTCTGACTCTAAGGCCTGATTCTATTCAACACAGAGTAATAGTAAAAATATGAAGGAATTAATCCAAAATCCAAATTAAAAAATTGAAACATAGACTATTCTTATTCAGTCTCAAAATCATAAAAGAATAAGATTGAATAAATAAGCATGTTGATGGAATAATTGAGTATATCACATTTCAACCCATCATCTAGTATCTCTTGTATTGAAAGAAGAAATTGCTTTGTGATTCTGGAGTCAGACTCCAAGGACAGGCTTTTGCCTAGTAATTAAAATTTTGTGATTAAAAGTCTTTTGTAGAACTATGGAGGGGGACAAAGAGGTTGAATTAACTTTCAGAAATTTTCAGTTATTTTAAAAGGGCATGCAAGGAAGTAAGCATTTTACCTTTAATACACATTCTGCCTTTTCTGGGATCACTTTTTTGTTGATGGTGGGTTGTTCAGTTGTGTCAAACTCTTTGTGTTCCCATGGACCATAGCATGCCAGGCCCTTCTATCATCCTCTATCTCTCAAAGTCTGTCCAAGTTCATGTCAGTTGTTTGCATGATACTATCTATTCATCTCATATACTTGATAAATGTTTTACTTAATGAAATTTTAAGTCTTCACATTATGTTATTGACTCTCAGTGAGCCCTGCCCCTCACACTTCAAAGTGGAATTTTGACAGGTTGAATCATGAAATTATCTTGATTAATGTGTCTCAGAAAATGTAACCATAAAAGTATCTCTCCCTTAGGTTTTCTACAGAAAAACTTTATAGAAAAAAATAGAAGAAATTTGTGTCAAGTTTTAAAACTGCTTGGTTTGGTGGGAAGATCACTGAATTTGCAATAGAGACCCTAATATTAAACCAGATTCTACCAATTGCCTAATGGACACTTCTATCTGGATGTTCCATTTCTTCCAAAGTGGAAGTTATTATATTCTATGCTTCATCTTCAAACTTCCCTCTTTCAAACTTTCCTACTTTTGTTGAGGTCCTGCTATACTTCTAGTCACCTATATTCAAAACCTTAGAGCCATTCATGACTATTCCTTTTTTTCTCATGTTCTATATCCTATCAGTTGTCCAATTTTATCTATTGTATACCTACAGTATCCTACACATAGCTACTGTGTTGGTATTCCTAAAACGCTGATCTAACAACATCACATCTGTATTCAAAAATTTTGAGTGACTGAGTATTGTCTCTAAGATAAATTACAAAATCATTTCTGTGGCATTTAAATCACTTCACAGTCCAGCTGTGACCTACCTTCCAGAGCTAGTTCTTATTATTCTCCCTAATGTATTCTATAGTCTAACTAAGCTGTCTACTTATGGTCCCTTGTACTTGATACTCTATCTCCCATCTCCGTACCTTTGCATAGGCTGTGCCCCATACTTGAAATGCACTGATTTATCTCCAACTCCTTGTATTTCTGTCTTCGTGCTACCTTCTATAGGAAGCTCTGTCTTCATCATTCAAGTTGTTATGTTCTCTCCAACTATTTTCTCATCATGGGATGCTGGAGAGTCAGTACTATTTCACTGAATTTTTTTTTATTCTTAGAGGATGATATAGTAGTGTCTTGTATGTAGTAAATGTTTAATGCATATTTCTTGAAAGTAACTGAACTTCAAAATCCTCTGTACTTCAAATATTTTGCTAGTTCAATTTCTTCTTATGGGGATACCCTTATGCACTTCACTTCTGGATCTAAAATGTATCAATGCACAGATAATATAGATAAAGGTAAACAAAGCAAACATCAAGCAAAATGGCAAAGATCTTTGTAAAGTCTAACTTCTGATCAACCCTCAGTCTTCGATCTGAAAAAAAGTTACTTTAATTGATTTGTTTGTTTAAGCAAACACCCAGACTTCTATATAAAATATATTGTCCCTCAAAAAGGCAATTTATGGATTGTTAATAGAAAGTCTAAAGGGAAGGATAGAAAGCAGTAAATGATCGAATCATGATCAAAATAGATTTCAATCACTGAGAATGATTCCAATAAGATGCAATGTAATAATGAGCAAAAAGTCCTATATTAAAGTATTAAAAATCATGCATATTAGCAATAATGTGGGAGAATTATCAATGGACAACACCCAAAATGTTTTTTATTTAGATTTCAATATTAAAGTATGGTTTGACAAGGTGATGATTAAAAGTTTTGACTGCATTGATAGAATTATACTGAACTGATAGAAGTAAAATCACCAGAATGAGGAAAGGTTTGTCCATTAAATTCATAATTTGAGATAGAGACCATTTTAGTTCAACCTTATTCAATAAATAAGTGAAAACAGGCTAAGTGACTTGAACAAACTCCTATAGCAAGAAGTCAGAAAAGTTGGGATTGGAGTCTATTTTATTAGAGTTTCAAACACCATGTTCTCTATCAAAACATATCAATCAGTTAATAAGCATTTATTAAGCATCTCTTCTGTTTCAGGTACTGTGCTAAGACTGGGAATACAAAGAAAGGCAAAAGACAGTCTCTGATCTCAAGGAGCTCACACTATAATGGGGGATAACATGCAAACAGTTTTGTACAAACAGGACACATATATGGTTAACTGGAAATAATCAATAGAGGGAGAACAAAAATAAATCCAATTAGTGAATTAGCAACAACTTCTCATAGAAGACAGAATTTTAACTGGGAACTGTCAGGTCATGTCTGGAGTTGGGAGATGTCTTGGATGATGAACAGTAAGAAAGTCAGTATCACTAGATCACAGAGTACATGGAAAAGGGCAGGACTCAAGGTGGATAAAGACTACAAAAGTATGAAGGGACCAGGTTGAAAAAGTCTTTGAATGACAGAATATGTAATATTTTATCCCAGAGGTACTATGGGTTTTTCTTTTGCATTAAACCAAAATATCTTTCTATGCTTCTACCCATTGCTCTAGTTTTGTTCTCCAGGGAGAAGTATAATAATTAATATCTCTTCTACATGAACTGACACAAGTCTTATAAATCTTTTATCTACAGTCAATCTTTCTACTTATCAAACTCACCATCCTGATCAGTTTTCTCTGAACATACTCTAATTTGTCCAAATTCTTCTTAAAATACAGCCTTCTCCACTTATATTAAGTCTCAGGGGACTATAGGTATAGAATGCTGAATATATAATCAGATTTGGTAGTCATGTCAGTTAGATTTGTTGAACTGCTCTTCCATCTTTCCTCCCTTCGTCCCTTCCTTCCTTTCTTTCTTCCTTCCTTCCTTCTTTCCTTCCTTCCTGCCATCTGTCTTTTCTTCCTTCCTCCCTACCTTCCTCCCTACTTTCCTCCCTTCTTTCCTTCAAGGGATGACAGGCAGAGTGGAGGAGGGTGGGATATGTTTTGAAATGAATGTGATACAAAAGTCATCAACAAACATTTATTAAGCTGTTACCATGTTTAGGCTCCATGGTAAGAGCTAATTTTTGGTCTATGCCCAATTTCTGCCAGACTGCTTTGTGTTTTTTTCAACACAATAATGAATTGTTATCCCCAAAACTTGTCTTTACACTTGTCAAATACAAGGTTACTATATTTATTTGCTGCTGTAAATTTTATGTCTACTCTATTCCACTGATCTACTTTTCTATTTCTTAGCCAGTACAAATGTATCTTACATCACTCACCAAGATCAGGTCAAAATGGATACGTGACCTAGATATAAAGGGAGATATTACAAAGAAATTTGAAGAACATGAAACATATTACTTATCAGACTTATGGATAGGCAAATAATTTATGAATAAACAAGAGATAGAGCACAATGTATGGAATAAAATGGATAATTTTGATTACACTAAATTGAAAAGTTTTTTTATAAATGAAACAAATATAACCAAGATCAGAAGGAAAGCAGAAAACTAGAGAAAAATATTGTAGAGTTTCTTGGATAAAAGTCTCATATCTCAAATATATAAAAATTTGTCAAATCTATAAGAATAAGAATAATTCCCTAATTGATAAATAGTCGAAGAATGTGAACAGGCAGGTTTCTGAAGACTAATTAAAACAATTTATACTCATATGAAAAATGACTCTAAATCATTATTAATTAGAGAGAAGCAAATTAAAACTAACTTAAAATATTTTATACCTATCACATTGGCTAAAATGATGGAAGGGGAAAATAACACATATTGGAGGGGATATGAAAAATTTGGACACTAATTCAGTGTTGGTGGAACTGTGATCTTATTGGAGAGCTATCTGGAATTTTGCCCAAAGAGTTACTAAACTTCCTATACCCTTTGACCCAGCAATACAACTACTAGGCCTATTTCCAAAGATGATTAGGGGAAAAGGAAAATACATGTTCTAAGATATTTATAGCAGCTCTCTTTGTGGTTTCAAAAAACTGGAAATTGCAGGGATGCCCATCAGTGGGTAATGGCTGAACAAGTTGTGGTATATGATCATGATGGAATGCTACTGTTCTATAAGAAATGATGAACTTTTGATTTTAGAAAAATAAGGATAGGACCTCATGAAAAATGAAAAGAAAAATGAGCAAAATCAAGAAAATTTTGAGTAACTAAGTCATTTTGACTATTATACATTTTGACTATTATTCATATCCAAATTAACTACAAAGGACCTATGCAGGAAGACACTATCTGCATCCAGAGAAAAATAAATAGACGTATATATAGAATGACATATATATATATATATATATATACATATATACACACATATGTGCATATACACATACACACATTTGTATCTAATGTTAGCCATCTCTAGGGTTGGAGGGAGAGAAAAAAAAGGGAAAAAGCTCACATGATAACTTCATTACATACTTAAAAGGAATAGCAAGCTATATATAATAGATTTTCATTTTCTTGTGAAATAATCTTTTTTTAAAAAATTCTACTGTTATGGAAATGCTTCTTTTATTTCATAAATTAAAAATTAAATAAACAAAATTAAAAAGAGCTAGCTTTTGTGACCCTACTCTCTCTGTATTCCTCCTACCTGACTGGCAACCCCTTTCTCAATCTGCTTTGCTGGTTCATCATCTATATCATGTCATATTCTTGTTAAGTCATTGCAATCATGTTTGACTCTTCATGAACCCATTTGGGGTTTTCTTGACAAAGGTACTGAAGTGGTTTTCCATTTCCTTTTCCAGTTCATTTTATAGATGAGCAACTGAGGCAAATAGAGCTAAGTGACTTGCCCAAGGGGTCACACAGCTAGTGCTGGGGGATAAATTTGAACTCAGGGAAGAAGAATCTTCTTAATTTCAGGCCTGGCACTCTATCCACTATGTCACCTATCTGTCTATATAACCTGCCTACCAACTGCTATTCTCACTGTCTCTATCTTGAGTCCTCTTCTCTCTTTTTCTGTATTCTCTCTGTAATCTTATCAGTTTCTATTGGCTTAATGATCATCTCAATTATGATTACTTATAGATCTATAGTTTCAGGCCCATCCTGAGATTCAGTGCCACATTACCAAATGCTAACTGGACATTTTGAACTAGATGTTCTAGATAAATTTCAAAATCAATACTGTATGTCCAAAATGTAATTTATTATCTTTCTTTCCAACCTCATTCCTCTTTTAAACTTTATTTCTGTCAAGGGCACCATAATGCTTTTAATTTCCTAGCTTCACACCCTCAGTGTTATCCTTGAATAATCATTCTCCCTCACTCCTCATATCTAATTAGGTCAATATCTTACTCTCTATACTTCCACATCTCTCATTCCATTCACACAACTACCATTTAAGCTCAGTCCCTCATCATGTCTCACTTAGGCTGTTATAATATCTTCCAAATTGCTCTCACTAGTTCAAGTAACTCTGCACTTCAATCCACATCCCTATCTAGCTGCCAAAGTGGGTTTTGCTAAGTTGAGATTTTATTCTATCATTCCCCTATGCAATAAACTAAAATGGTTCCCTATTACCACTATAATAAAATATACATTTATTTTGTTGCCCTCCAAAGCCCTTCATAACCTATTTCTAACCTATTTTTTCCTGTTTTATCCATCAGTTTTTCTTTCACTACCTTATGGTTCAGCCAAATGGATGTTCTCTGTACATAAAGTCTAACATCTCTGTGTCTTTGTATGACCATACTCAAAGACAAGAAAATACTAACTTTTCACTTGTATTCATGGAATCCATTTCTTCTCTCAAGACATAAGCTGAAGCAGTGAGAAATACACAAAGCGTTTCTTGACCTCCCTACCCCAGTTTCAAGAGATATTGTTGAGGGGATTCATATTCATGTATAGTTTGAAATGTAATGGTTTGTCAAGACTTTGCCAGACTTTTCTCCAAAAGAGTAAGTTTTGTTTGTGTTTTGTTCACACTTATGATATCTTCATAGGAAATTCCCTGAGGCAGCACTTTCTTCCACAGACAGGTGAGAAATTCATGTACAGTTTACAGTCTAATAGAATTGTCTAAGTCATCAAATGGTTAAATATCATGTCTATAATCACACAGGTCTAAGAGAGACAGGACTGGAATAGAGGCCTGCTTGACACTATATCCACTATGCCTGATTCATTAAAATATAACCCATTAGAAAAACTGGGGAAGGGGACAGAGCCAAGGTGGCAGAATAGAAAGATGCATATACTCTAGCTCTTCCCCTACAGGCCATAAAATACCTGTAAAGAATGACTCTCAACAAATTCTAGAGCAGTAGAAGCCACAGAATGACAGAGTGGAGGAGACTTCCAACCCAGGGTGACCTGGAAGGTTGAGAGGAAACATCTATCTCATGGGACACAGAGTAGATACCTTGACTGCAGGGTGCAGGGAGGAGGACCAGAGAAGGCCTCAGGGGTGGAATCCCCAGCAGGAGCAGTGGTGGTTCTCAGATCCCTCAACCTACAGGCGCTAAAGGTCAGTGAGTGGGCTTTTTCAGCTGGCTGAGAAAGGAGCTGGCCCAGGCAGTGGCAGCAGAGGCCTCAGGGGGTGGCGGCAGCTCCCACCGCAGGCAGCAGCCAACATCCATAGTTGGAGACCTCATCAGAAAGCCCCTGAGGGAACTGAGCAGCTGATCTGAATCTCAGTCCTGAGTGCTAGAGTGGCAGAACTAGAGGTGAGGCTGTTGTAGAAAGGAAATTCTGCTACTTGCAGATTCTGGGCACAAAAGTTTCTGGTTTCTCCTAGATCCTAAAGCAGCTTTGATGGCACCGCCTTGGATGAACTGAGATCTCACAGGTCCCAAGAGCATATCATATTCTTGACAAAGAACCCAAAAGTCAAGTAACTGGTTGGGAAAATGCCCAGAAAAGGGAAAAAAAATAAAACTATAGAAGGTTACTTTCTTGGTGAACAGGTATCTTCTCCTATCCTTTCCGATGAGGAAGAACAATGCTTACCACCAGGGAAAGACATAAAAGTCAAGGCATCTGTACCTCAGACATCCAAAATAAATATACAATGGTCTCAGGCCATGGGAGAGCTCAAAACAGATTTTGAAAATAAAGTAAGAGAGGTGAAGGAAAAATTGGGGAGAGAAACAAGAGAGATGCAAGAAAATCATGAAAAGTGAGTCAACACTTTGCTAAAGGAGATGTAAAATATATGCTTAAGAAAATAACACCTTTAAAAATAGGTTAACTCAATTGACAAAAAAGATTCAAAAAGCCAATGAGGAGAAGAATGCTTTCAAAAGCAGAATTAGCCAAATGGAAAAGGTGGTTCAAAAGCTCGCTGAAGAAAATAGTTCTTTAAAAATTAGAATGAAACAGATGAAAACTAATGACTTTATGAGAAAAAAAGAAATCACAAAACAAAACCAAAGAATGAAAAAATGGAAGATAACATGAAATACCTCTTTGGACAAACAACTGACCTGGAAAATAGATCCAGGAGAGATGATTTAAAAGTTATGGGACTACCTGAAAGCCATGATAAAAAAAAAAAAACAAAAACCCTAGACATCAACTTTCATGAAATTATCAAGGAAAACTGCCCTGATATTCTAGAACCAGGGAGCAAAATAAATATTGAAAGAATCCACCAATCACCTCCTGAAAGAGATACAAAAAGAGAAACTCCTAAGAACTCTGTAGCCAAATTTCAGAATTCCAAGTTCAAGGAAAAAACACTGCAAGCAGCTAGAAAGAAACAATTTGAGTATTGTGGAAGTACAATCAGGATAGATAACACAAGATCTAGCATCTTCTACGTTAAGGGATTGAAGGGCTTGGAATATGATATTCCAGAGGTCAAAGGAACTAGGACTAAAACCAAGAATCACCTATCCAGCAAAACTGAGTATAATACTTCAGGGGATAAAATAGTCTTTCAATGAAATAGAGGACTTTCAATCATTCTTGATGAAAAGACTCTAGCTGAAAAGAAAATTTGACTTTCAAAAACAAGAATCAAGAGAAGCACGAAAAGGTAACCAGGAAAGAGAAATAATAAAAGACTTACTAAAGTTGAACTGTTTCCATTTCTACAAGAAAAGATAATATTTGTAACTCTTTAAACTTTTCTGCATATCTGGGTAGTTGGGATTACATGCGTGCGCACACACACACATACACATAACATTTATATATATATATATATATATATATATATATATATATATATATATATATATATATATATAGAGAGAGAGAGAGAGAGAGAGAGAGAGAGAGAGACAGAGACAGAGAGACAGAGACAGAGAGAGACAGAGAGAAAAAGAGCACAAGGTGAATTGAATAGGAAAGGATGATATCTGAAAAAATAAAATTAAGCAGTGAGAGAGGAATATATTGGGAGGAGAAAGGGATAAATGGAATGGGGCAAATTATGTCTCATAAAAGAGGCAAGAAAAGCCTTTTCAATGGAGGATAAAAAGGGGGAGGTGAGAGGGAAAAAGTGAATCTTACTCTCATCACATTTGGCTTAAGGAAAGAATAACATGCACATTCAATTTGGTATGAAAACCCATCTTACAATACAGGAAAGTAGGAGAGAAAGGAATAAGTGGACAGGGGTGGGGATGATGAAAGGGAGGGGAAATGGGGGAAAGAAGCAACTAGAAGTCAACATTCTTAGAGAGGGACAAGGTCAAAAGAGAGAATAGAAGAAATGGGGGACAGGTTAGGATGGAGGGAAATATAATTAGTTTTACACAACATGATTATTATGGAAGTTTTTGCAAAACTACACATATATAGCCTATATTGAATTGGTTGCCTTCCCAAAGGGAATAGGTGGGGAGGGAGGAAGGAAGAGAAGTTGGAATTCAAAGTTTTAGGAAGAAATGTTGAGTATTGTTCTTACATACAACTGAGAAATAAGAATTGCAGGCAATGGGGTATAGAAATTTATCTTGCCCTACAGGGCAAAAGAGAAGATGGAGATAAGGGAAGGGAGTGATATTAGAAGGGAGGGCAGATTTCTGGAAGTGGTCATCAAAATGCTCGGCGTTTTGGGTTTGGGGGAGGGGAGAGATGGGGAGAAAATTTTGAACTCAAAATTTTGTAGAAATAATGTTGAAAACGTAAAATAAATAGATTTAAAATAAAAAGAAAAATTCGTTCCCCAGATGTAAGTGTGTCAGTATTTGAGCTAAATGCATGGATCTACCTATGGTCCATATCTCTGCTTAAAATCTTTTAGAAAATTATGAATAATATTAACAAGGCCGAGCTTATGTTAGTTTCAAGTTGTTTTTATAGACAAAATTAAAATATTATTATGTTAAATTATTTGAAATAAAGGACAGTATATAATTCATATGGATACATAATATCAGTTTTTCTCACTGTGATAAAATTTTATGTCAATTCAATTGTTAAAAAAATATTTAGAATTTATATAAGGATTTAAGTTTTTCAGAGTATGTGTACTGCCTCATTTGGTCCTCACAATGACTCAGTGAAGAAGGCTATATGTACCTCCATTCTAGAGACAGGAAACTGAGACTGAGGAAGGTTTAAAACTTGTCCACGATGAGAACATGACACGTGGGTTTGTGAAATGTCCACTAAATTGGGATCAAAATGAATTTTATATAAAAATGCTTAAGCTGTCTTTTTTACATAATTCTTCATTTCCTTATGCATTTTCCTTCCTCCTCTACATTATAACAACATAAAAACAAAGAAAAAATAGTTCAGCAAAACTAACACATTGATCAATTTCAAAAGTATGTTTAGTATCCCATACCTAAAGTTGCTTTCCTCTATAAAGAATGAAAATACCTTTTTAATTTTTTTAAGGATCAAGCTTCATCATTATAAATAATATTTCAATCTGCTTAATGTTAATTCTATTTACATTGTTGTGTTCATTGTATATAATGTTTTCCTTGTTCTACTTATTTTGCTTTTCATCAGTCTCTGAATCTGTCCATGTCTCCCTATATTCTTCATATATATCACTTCATATGTGACAGTCATAGTCTATTACATTCATGTATCACAATTTGTCTAGTTATTCCCCATTTTTTGAATGTCAGTTTTGTTCCTAGGTCTTTCCTGGTATAAAGAAGCACTGCAATAAGTATATTGGTAGATATTAGATCATTCTATCCACCTTTGACCACTTTGGGTTATATGCTTGTTATATCTCTGGACCAAAGGGTTTAGACATATTCATGATTTTCTTAGCACAATTGCTTTCCCAAATGGCTTGATTATTCCACAATACCACCAACAATACTTTAGTATGACTATTTTTCCATAATCTCTCTACTTTGACCAGTGTCATCTTTTGTCATCATTGTCAATTTTCTGAGAGTGCAGGAAAATATTAAAGTTATTTCAATGTACATTTCTCTAGCTAATGGTCTGAGGCAATCTTTGGTATGACTGAAATAATTTGCATTTATTCTTTTGAGCAGTACTTTACATATACTCTGACCAAGAACTACTGAAGCATTAATACTTATTTCTTTCTTTTAAGTTAAACTCTTAACTAAAAAAGGACGACAGGCAGGCAGAAAAACAAAAAAGGTAACATTGCCTGATGCTATTTCTAAAGTAATCAAGAGTTATGTTCCATTATTTCTCATTCTAAATCCCTCCCACTTGTTTGTTTCTGGTTAATACTGTGTGTGTGTGTGTGTGTGTGTGTGTTTATGTATGTGTGTGCATGTGTGTTTATTGCGTAGGCATGGAAATAGGAGAAATTTCTTTTATTTCCCGTAAGTCAATTCTACTTGGTTGGCAGTTACAATTCAAAATATATGCAATCATTTACACTTTAGTATGAATGAATTGCAGGGTCCTTTAGTGCATACTTTTCTTTTCAGAACCATTTTATTCGTATACTTTAGGTGGTCACAAAGACTTGAGTTCAAGTTTTCCTTTAGACCTTAAATTGCTGTGTGGTCTTTGGCAAGGAAGTTAACCTCTTTTAGTCTCAGTTTCCATGAATATAGAATATTAATAAAAACAGTAGCTACCTCAAAGAGCTGTTGTGAGGACCTAGTTATATATCATACTTTAAGTGTCACATAAATATCAGCCAACAACAACAATAAGTCACATTCACAATGTTCATATCAATTGGGATGATTATATTTATGCTAGTTCCTTATAAATCTTAAATATGAGACTCTTATCAGATATCTTTAATGGAAAGATGTTCTTCCAGTCAACATTTTTTTCTCATCCTAAATACACTGTAAATACACTGTAAAATACACTGATTTTGCTAGTGCAAAGGGTCTTCAATTTCATATAATTTATATAAACTAATTTCTCTCTATCTGTTTCTCAGTTAAGAATTATCCCCTTGCTAAAGCTGTGAATAGTATTTGATCTTAAGTTCTTCCAGCTTTTCTTATTAATTTTTTTTATAATTTGATATTATAATTTAACATTCAGGTTACATATCCATGTAAAGCACTTTATAAAAACTAAATATATACATGGATGTGACTATGTAACTTGAATATAAAATTCAGTAATTATAAAAATTATTTGGTACTGATTAAAATATGAAAGTAGGTCAGTGGAATAGATCAAATAACAATGGCAACAGCCATAATAACAATAGCTGACATATGTGGATATCCGTATTTATAAATAACTTTGCAAATATTAAATGTAATGTTTTTGCAAGGATTTCAATGTTGGAAACAATATTTGTTAATAATAATAATGGTCTGAAGTTCTCTTTCTTTGTCTATCCCTGGTTTACACAGAAGAATTCTAATTCACCTTTGAAAGGAACTTGGCAGATTTTAAAATATATCTTGGAAAAAAATTGAATAATATGTATTTTGAAAATAAAGTTTGAATACAATTCACCTGAAAATCAATATAAATTAAGATTTTTCTATACTAGTTTATTTTTAGATAGTTCAACTATTTTTCTGAACTGAGATAGTTTAAAGTCTATTTCATGTTCTGTAAACAAGTATTTTACATTTTTTTTGTATATTCCTTTATTTCTTTTAAAACATCAGTTTTTCTGGCGTATAGTTAGTTCTATGTAATAGATCTGGATGATTCTTTTTTATTTCTCTGTCGGGATTTTAACATATTCATATTGATGTGATAGTTTGATTTTCTCTCTCTTTAAAAAAATAACAAATTATTCAATTAACCAACTTTTGATTTTATTTATCAATTCTATGATATATTTGTCCTCATCTTACCAATTTCTTCACAAATTGTAAATATGTTTTCTTTTTATTTTTTTGGATTTCTTATTATTATATTTTAATTTCATATTCATTTCATTATTCCACTCTTTTTGTACTGTTTTAATGCATTTGCAGTCAATGTTTTTCTTGAGATTCCCAAAAACATTGAAATGTAATGTTATCATTATAATTTTCTTTCACATGAAAGCCATGATAAAAAAAAAAATGTCTAAACATCATGTTTCAAGAAATTGTCAAGAAAAACTACCCTGATATTCTAGAACCAGAGAGTAAAATAGTTATTGAAAGAATCCTCTGATTGCTTTCTGAAAGAGATTCCAAAAGAAAAATTCCCAGGAATATTGTAGCCAAATTCCAGAGCTCCCAGGTAAAGGAGACAAAATTGCAAGCAGCCAGAAAGAAACAATTTGAGTATTGTGGAAATACAATCAGGATAACACAAGATCTATCAGTTTCTACATTAAGGGTTTGGAATATAATATTCCAGAGGTCAAAGGAGATAGGATTAAAACCAAGAATCACCTACCTAGCAAAACTAAGTATAATACTTCAGGGGGAAAAATGGTCATTCAATGAAATAGAAGATTTCCAAGTATTCTTGATGAAATGACCAGAGATGAATAGGAAATTTGACTTTCAAGTACAAGAATCAAGAGAAGCATGAAAAAGTAAATAGAAAAGAGAAATCATAAGGGACTTACTAAAGTTGAACTATTTACATTCCTACGTGAAAGATCATATTTGTAACTCTTAAGATTTTTCTCAGTAATAGGGTAGTTGAGAGGTTATATACACATAGAAAGAGGGCACAGGGTGTGTTGAAAAAGAATAGATAGTGTCTAAAAATAAAATTAAGGGGTGATAGAGGAATATATTGGGAGGAGAAAGGGAGAAATAGAATGGGGCAAGTTATGTCACATAAAAGAAGCTAAAAAAATCTTTTTCAATGGAGGGGAAGAAGGGGGAAGTAAGAGGGAAAGAGTGAACCTTACTCTCATTGCATTTGGCTTAAGGAGGTAATAACATGCACACTCCATTTGATATGAAAATCTAACACTACAGGGAAGTAGCAGGGAGAGGGATAAACAGGGATAGAAAGGAGCACAAATAGGAGGAGGGGGCAATTGGAAGTAAACACTTTTGAGGGGGGACAGGGTCAAAGAGAGAATAGAATAAATGGGGGCAGGATAGTATGGAGAGAAATATAGTCTTTCACGATATGACTGTTATGGAAGTATTTTGCATAGCTACATGTGTATAGCCTATGTTGAACTGCTGGTCTTCTCAGTGGGGATTGGTGGGAAGGGAGGAAGGGAGAGAAGTTGTAACTGAAAGTTAAAAATGAATGTTCAAAGTTGTTTTTACATGCAACTAGGAAATAAGATATAAATAAATCTATCTTGCTGTAAAAGAAAATAGAGGGGATGAGGATAAGAGAAGGGATAGGTATGAGAGAAGAGAGGGTAGATTGAGGGAAGTGGAATTCAGAATCCAGGTTGTCTTGGGGTGGGCCTAGGGGAGAGATGAAAAGAAAATTTGGAACTCAAAATCTTGTGGAAATGTCTGTTGAAAACTAAAAACAAACAAATAAATGAAGAAAAATAGTGGGTTCAGGGAAAATGCAAAGATCAGCAAATACTTTTGCTTCGGACTATACCAGAGGATTCAGATTGTACTAGAGAATTTTTGCTTTTAGTTGTATAAAGCAGAGGATCCCATCTCATTAGAGACTGGAGAAGGATTAAAAATAATTGTCTCCTATTTTCAAGGTTTGATTTATTAAGTCCTACGGTTATTTGATATTAATTTCTAAAATTGCAAAGGGAAAGGGCAAAAGTGAACCTATGATGGTTAACCATACACTTAGAAGTAGAAAAAAAAGAACCTATATCTAGCTCTCACAGCACAAATGGGTTTTACTAAATTGATATAATCACAGACTTTTCCTTCTTCATTCTAACTTTCTTAAATTTTCTATTCCAACTTTCTTAAGTTTCCCTAAACTTTTACTTTTTCAGTTTTTTGTTTATATGTTTTACCCATTTCTTGCCTTATCTCCCTCCCAGTTATACAAATAGGTTAAAATCTTCTCTTTTGTCCAACCTTTTATTTTGACAAACTTTTCACTTACTTTGTTCTTTTATAAGAAGTTTTATTCTGACTTGTCCATCTCATTACTTCTCTTCCTGTCTAGTCTGTTTTGAGTTATAATTTCTAATGCATAGTTATAGCCTTACTTATTTCTTCTGTATTCTATGTGTCTCATGTTGTTCAAGCTTCTAATGTACAATATCTGAGCTGTTCTTTTTATACTCTTTCTATATACATACCTTTGTAAATATTGCTCTGTCTGTTATACCTATTAGAAATACCACTTAATGAGAGAACAAGGTGTCAGAGAGGAAAGTATCCTGGTACAATATGAGTGATCCTTTGTCCTAAGTCATGGAATTAGACCCTTTGCCTTTATGTTTCTGTGTTTAGTTATTATACCCCTAGTCCTTTCATGATATCTCTTTTGACTCCATGGTCTCCCCCCACTAATCTGAGTGCTAGGTAAATTTAGGAACTAACACATATTCCTTCTTCTGGGTCAGAAACACTCACAGTGATAGCACAATATCTCAAAAAATCTGGCTTCCCATTGCACAAATTTTTCAGTAGAATAATCTCATTGAGGTGTCTCCATCTCTCATTCCAGGCACATATTTCTTTCTTTCTCCATGAAAATGTTTTTCAGTGATACTCTTTTTCTGACTTTTGGGATGAGACAATCCTTCCTGCCAATCACCTAGCTCTCCCAATTTAATGTTTAATTAATTAAGCTAAGACACATGACTCTGTTGCCTTTTACTTCTATGGTATGAGTTATGTACAGTAATTAGTAAATGACATCCATTTTACTATGCATCTATCTATCTTTCTATAATCTATCTCTCCTTGTTATCTGAGTATTATTTGAGATTCTGTCCTTAAAATAAAGTATTTATTTTCTTCTGAACTATGATTTCATTGCTATAAGTAACTAATAGTAAGAAAATTCTCTCTACCAATCCAGCTCAACAGCTGTTCTACTGTTTATTCTTTTGGAGAGTTTCCTGAGTACTGAGAGGTTGTATCTTGCCAAGGATCATATAGCTAGTATGTATTACTTCAAAAGAAGAATTTGACCATGTCTTCTTAACCTGTAGATTGGATTTCTATCCATCATATGACCTTGCTTCCCTATGATCTTAAGTAGGGAATTAATTAAAATATTAATTCAAGCACTGAAAGCAAAATAACTCTCCATATCCACACTAATTTTTGTCAGTTAGTCTCTTAGCTGTTGTCAAAAGATGCTTCAAAGAAGATTAAAGAAATTAAAAGAGGTCATTTAGAAAACTCATACAACAGTTTAATTTTTGTAACAATCTTGATGATCCTACTGCCAAAATCAAATGTGAAACTAAGGATACTACATTGTACTACTCTGTCAGACAAGTCATTTTGTTTTGCTGTTGTCATTCAGACATGTCTGCTTTCATGACCCCATGGATCATAGCACACCAAGCCTTTCTATTCTTCACTGTCTCTCAAAGTCTGTCCTATCATTGTTTCCATGACAAGTCATACCAAAATAAAATAATAAACCACTTGCTTTATTCTTTGTTGTCTAAGAACATTTTTGTAAATATAACCACAATTTTATTAAATATAAGATAAATTAAACTTTTTATAAACTTAATTTGACTTTTTAAAAGAATTTTTTTCTCTCCTTAATATATAATGGTGATTCTTGTTTTAAGCAGAGTCACTTTATTTGAGCTTATTTCGGTAGCAATTGTTCCTGGATAATAAGGATCTCCTATATTTGAAGAGAGTAATCTTGGTTGCCAAGATAAAAATGCAAAGGTGAGGGGACTCAGCTCTATTTGCTACATTTAATTGTTACTTCCCAGTTCATTAGAAAATTCAATGGATATTTTTATAATAAACGCAAATCAATTTTTTTTTACAATATCAGGAAGAAAAATTTTCCAAATTAAAAAAATACTTTTTAATTATCCTATAGTATCATTATTAATCTTCATTCATTACAATGTCTATAGCTAGTTTCTCAAATAATCCTAGAATATTTATTCAAAGTATCTGCAGTTAATTAAGGGAAGCTTAGGACAAAGTGACCATGCCATATTCATGTTTGTGATAACAAAACAAAACAAAAAAAGTAATACAAGGGTTAGTCTGAAACCTGTCATGACTTTTAAGAAAGTGGATTTTAAAGTGAAGAGAAAAGATATATTAGAATCTATAACTTAAAATTTTATGGAAGCAAATTGATTCAAGAAAAATGAGGTACTCTTACAAGTGAAGATATAAGACAAACATTTCCAATTAGGGAGAAAAGTCAGCGCTATCTAAAGAGATAAATTTATAAATCAAAAAATCTCAGGATATTAGAATGAGAAGAGATGTCAGATGCCAGATAGCCCAAACTATATTTGACCTTTTACAATATTTTCCAGAAATAGTCATTTCTTCTCACAAGAGTGGAGGGTTTTTATTTTTTTCTCTTACAGAAAAATCTAAATTTGCCTTTGCAAATTCCTGTTGCTTTAGTTTAGTTCTCTTGAACCAAGCAGAACAAGTTTTCCTCTTCCACATAATGGTCCTTTCAAACATGTAAGAATGTTTCATCTGAGTCCTCTTTTCCAGGCATCAATTAATTCTGATATGCCACATTTTCAAGGTTCCTTATTGTCTGCCTGCCCTCCTTTAATGCTCCATGGCTTCTCAATTTCATTTCTAAAATGGAGCAACCAGAAGGGAACTTAATATTACTGGTGTGTTTCCAGGGTATAACAGGATAAACACACTCCATATTTTGGACACTAATTTAATTTTTTGCCACATGAAGAAAGCAGTATTATATATCACTGTTGGCTCCTATTGAGCTTGCAGTTCACTATAACCCCTTGACCTTTTCCATATGAACTACTGTCTAGTCATGTCTTATCAAATAAATGATATCCATGTAACATCAAATAAATCAAATCAGTTTTTAAAGAAACAAGTAGAGAAAAAGATGTGGAGCCCACAGTTCTGCATTTATGTGGCTTACTCAGTTCAATGAGATGTATATTAATAATGCATCCTGATGATTTTGCTAATACATTTGGATGGTATCTCTTTGTATGTAACTTTTATTTAGTGGTGCTTATGTCATATCTCCACACCCCACCCCACAGTGTAATGTAAAGTCCATGAGAGTAGAGATTGTTTAACTTTTGTCTTTGTATCATGAGTGATTATCATAGTGCCTTGCACATAAAAGAGCTTAGCAAATGCTTGAATTGAATTGACTGTAAAATAGAAATATGCCAGAATCACATAATACCAACAATACCCCCAAATGGAAATTCAGCTCACATTCTGTTAATCTGTTGCATTACCTCTGCACTGAAAATATTTTATATTTTCTCATTCAATTTTATCCATCTATGATGTCACATCAGAATACATACATCATTTTTATTAGACCCAGTTTTGGAGAAGTTCCAAAAGTCTGCCCCACCCAGACCTTTGTACCTCTATAGAAAGTTCTTAACCTCTCAGTCTCAGGTTCACAGACTCAAAAGGTGCCAATGTATAGATTTTGGGACCTACATGAACTTGTTTGGGAAAAGTGTGTGTATACACACATATATATACCTGTATATATTTATATATACCTATCTATCTATCTACATTATATGCATTTTTTTCACTAAACTCTAACTGAAATGTATCATTTCTTTCAATTATTGAAAAACATTATTTTGAGAAAGTGTCAATGTGCTTCACTAGATTGCCTAAGTGTTCCATTACACATGCACATAGACAGACAGACAGACAGACAGACAGACAGACACACACACACACACACACACACACACACACACTTTAAGAACCCCTGTATAGGCTAGAGGCACAGTCTGGTAAGACCTATTCTTCTCATGTAGCTACTTAAATATGACTGTTTATATTTAGATTACTATTCTCAGATACTTTTCTTAGCATGTTATTTCAAATGTGCATACAATTTCTATCACTGTTCTTGCAGTTACTGTGTTGAAAGAGTTATGAGATCTTGCCTCTGATATCAAAAATAAATTTGTTTTGCCTCTAAAACCCTACACAGCCTGGACCTATCCTATCTTTCTAGAGTCCATGAACATTGCTCCCCCTCCTCTATTCTTTGATCCAGACAAATTGGACTTCTTTCTGTTCTCATCAGATGCTCCATTTGTCATTTCTTTCCCTTGACACAATTTGGCCTATTATATAAAGGTATTATTATTATATAAAGGTATACCTTCCTTGCCATCAGCTCAGAATCCTTCCATCCCTCTAAGATGAAGTTCAGGAACTATCTTCTACATGAAGTCTTTGCTGATTCTCACAGTAGCTACTGCTCTCCCTCCCATATTACCTTCTATTAAACTATATTATGCTTATTTGTATTTATTCACTTGAACTTTGTGTTATAGGTACTTAGGTAAGTACTTGTTTTATCTTCTGTTGGAATGTGAGCTCCTTTCAAATATAAATTGTTTGCTCTTTGTACTTGTATTCCTAGTCCCTAGCCAAGGACCTGGCATAGTACAAGTCTAATAAATATGTATTGATTAATTCATTAATACCTGGTAGCTAGATAATTCTCTAAGATTCTATGAATTACAAATCCAAGTTCTTCTTGTAAGAAAGATTCATCCTTGAAATGTTCATAAATATTTTAAACCATACTTAGTCTTTTAAGTATGGTCTTTGTCAAAGACAAAGTAAAATGCACTTCGGTCAAGTGAAATCCTTCATCTGTAATGATTTTTAATAGTATTATTAAGAAATTATGCTTATATAGGCATTTATAATTACTAGGCATTTTATATAAATAATTTATTTGGAACCTCACTGAATTCTTACATTGGGAAGAGTAAAAGTGCTGCTCTTGTTTATAGTAACAAAAACCATCCAAACAATAACAACAATAACTTATCTTTATTAGCACTTACTATTCACCAGGCACTGTTCTGAGCACTTAGAAGTATTATTCCACTTGAGCCTCACAACTGCCCTATGAGGTTAATGCTATTATTAGCCCGTTTTAAGACATGAGGAAACATGAGCACATATTCCTTAGAATCAAACACATGTTAGTTATGAAAGATTAGATTTATGCTAGTCAGGGAAGGAAAATGTCCCTCATCCTGTAGTAATAATAAAAAGAATAGAAGGGAGGTGAGGTAAGCAGATAGGAGATGTGCAAAATAATAACAATAGGTAGACCCCACCATAACAAAGCCAAGGAGGATGCCCTGGGTAATCTGAAGCAGCAACCACATTGCGGAATCTCAAACATATCAGCCCAGGACAGGGGTCCAGTGGAACTGAGCCAGATCTTCAGAACTTCAGGTAACTGCAGCAGCCACTCCTGAGACTATCAGCCCAAAAATTATATGTCTGAAAGTCACCTACTTGAACTTCCAGGAGGCAAGATGGTGGAGTGATTGGTAAATGCTCTACCTAACCCCTTGTTGAATTGGAAAAACATAGAGAATATTTCCCTAGGAAAAATACCGCAAGAGTGGGGTCAGCTGAAGGGGTAAGTAGTTCAGCCTGTGAGGCTAGGAAAATCGCAAAGGGAGATCCCTCTTGCAATAGCTGAAGGGGACCAGCACAGGACAAGAGATGCCCCAGACAGCCCTACCTCAGCAAACATGGACAGATCCTGAGCCCCAGGGGGGTGAAGTCCATAATCACCAACACCAGGGCTCCAGGCAGGCCTCAGCACAGCCAGGGGAATAGGGAAGACACTAGTGCAAATGAGGTTCACCAACCACTGAACCTGCCTGTGTTCAGGAGAGGGGACCTCACCCTCACACTTAATGAAGTTAATTCCAGGGTAACTCCAGGGAAACTCACAAAGACTTCACCTGGCCTCTTCTTTGACACATCAGCCAGCTCAGCACCAAGTAAGCTACAGCATTCTAGCTTCTAGCTGAAGGAACCAGAGGTCACAATACACAAAGCCTCAAGATCTAAGCACAAGAACTGTGGGACAGAGCTCCCTGTGCCCCAGAAGCAGATATCCTTTTCAAAAGCTGGGAAAAGGGTGGTCATCATAAGTAAGAAGCAAACCAGAAAAGATAAGACCATAGAATATTTCTATGGGGAAAGCCAAAACATGAATACCAAAGAGGTCAGCATTGAGACTGTACACCCATATGACATTTCAGAAGGGAATATGAATGGATCTCAAGCACAAAGATCATTCTTGTAAGAGCTCAAGATGAATTTTAAAAGCCAAATTAGAGAAGTAGAAGAAAAACTGGCCAATGATTTTAAAAATATGAAAAAAAATCCTGGAAGAATTTAAAAGGGAAATTAGACTAATGAAAAAGAAGCACTAAATCTAACTGGGAAAACTGGACTAATGGAAAAGGAAGCACAAAAACTAACTGGAGAAAATAACTCCTTAAAAGAAACAATTGGACAGATGGAAAAGGAGATGCAAAAGTTAACTGAAGAAATCAATTGGATAAAAATTAGAATTGGGAAAGTAGAATCTAATGACTATATGAGACATCAAGAATCAGTCAAACAGAATCTAAAGAATAAAAAGAGAGAAGAAAATGTAAAGTATCTCATTGGAAAAAGAACTGACCTGGAAAATAGATCCAGGAGAGAAAAATCTAAGAATTACTTGTCTACCAGAAAGTCATGATGAAAAAAGAGCCTGGACAATATCTCCCAAGAAATCATCCATAAAACTTCCCAGAGGTCTTAGATCCAGAGGGCAAAATAATCATCTAAAGAATCCACCATTCACCTCCTGAAAGGGACCTCAAATTGAAAACACCAAGGAATGTTGTTGACAAATTCCAGAAGTATCAAGTGAAGGAGAAAATACTGCAGGCAGCCAGAAAGAAACAATTCAAATATTGAGATTTACAGTCAGGATCACACAGGACCTTGCAGCTTCTGCATTAAAATATCAGAAGAATTGGAATATGATATTCCATAAGGCAAAGGACCTGAAACTTCAACAAGGAATCAACTACTCAGCAAAACTGAGTACAATGTTTTAGGCAAGGAGATGGACATTCAATGAAATAAGGGATTTCCAGACCTTCCTGATGAAAAAGTTCAGAGCTCATTAGAAAATTCTACCTTCAAAAACTAGTTTCAGGACAGGCATAAACAGGTAAACAAGGGGAAAAAAAAGAATTTGTTATTCAATATGGGCAAACTATTTCCGTCCCTATGAGGGAAGATGATACTTGTTAATCTTGAGAACTGTATATTTATTATGATATATAAAAGGGATATATATGGATAGAGGGACTGAGTATAAATTAAATGATGTCATGATAAAAAAGTGATTTAAGGGTGCGAAGAGATTGTAATGGGAGATTTGAAAAGGAGGAGGCAGAAAAAGGTAAATTACATCACAAGAAGAGTCACAAAAACCTATTATAGTGGAGGGAAAGAGGGGAGGGAGATGAGCATCGTATGAGATTTACTGTTTTCTGATTTGATTCAAAAAAGGAACAATAAACTCACTTAAGGACAGAAATCTAACTAACTCTATAGGCAGTAGGAGGGGAAAGGAGAAAGGAAAGGAAGGGGAGGCTAAAAGGGAGGAAAGAAGTAGTAAGGAGGAGCTGAAAAAAGGGAGGGAAGACTGAGGGAGATGGTAGTCAAAAATTAAAACTATTGTGGAGGGGAAGGGAGAACTAAAAGCATAAATGGGGGAAAGAGTATGGAGAGAAAGACACAGTTATGAATCATAATTGTGAATTTGAATGGGATGAACTTCCCCATAAAACATCAGGAGATAGCAGAATGGATTAAAAACCATAATCCAACAATATGTTGTTTACAAGAAACACATTTTAAAAGGGAGAGTACACACAGGGTAAAGGTAAAAGGTTGGAGCAGAATATATTGTGCTTGCATTGATGTAAAAAAAATCAGGGATAGCAATCCTAATCTGATCCAACAATTATGAAGAAGAATTTGGAATTTTGCCCAAAGGGCTGCAAAACTTTGCATACCCTTTGACCCATCAATATCACTTCTGGGACTCTATCCCAAAGAGATGGTAGAAATGGGAAATGTTCCCACATATACAAAAATATTTCTGGCAGTTTTCTTTGTGGTGGCCAAAAACTGTAAATCAAGGGGATGCCCATCAATGGGGAATGACTGAATAAATTGTGGTATATAAATGTAATGGAATACTATTGTGCTGTAAAAAATGATGAACAAGAGGATTTCAGAGAGTCCTGGAAGGACTTATATGAACTGATGCTTAGCAAAAGGAGCAGAACCAGGAGAACTTTGTACAACAACAACCACAGTGTATGAGGATTTTTTCTGATAGACTTAGAACTTCATTGCAATGCAAGGACTCAAAAAATTCCCGCTAGTCTCTTAAGGCAAAATGCTTTCCACATAAAGAAAAAGAATTATGGAATTTTGATCACAGAATGTAGCAGATCATTTTGTTTTGTATTACATTTTGGTTTATTTTATGATTTCTCCTATTCATTTTAATTCTTCTATGCAATATGACTAAGGTTAGAATGTATTTAGTAGGAATGTATGTGTAGAACCTATATAAAATTGTATGCTGTCTCAGGGAGGGAGGGGGGAGAGGGGGGGGAAGGAGGGACAGGGAGGGGAAAAATGTAAGTTGTATGGAAGTGACTGTAGAACACTGAAATAAAATAAAATAAATTTTAAAAAATATTAAAAGAAGAAAAAATAAGATGGATGTAAATGCACAGTTAATCGTCATAACTGTGAATATGGATTGGAATGAACTGATCAATAAAACAGAAGTGGGGAAGAGAATAGATTGGAAACAAGAATCCAGCAATACATTGGATTTTGTTTTGTTTTACTTTTTACAAGAGACAAACTTGAAAGAATGAGAGAGAGGCTAGAGCAGAATCTATTTTACTTTAAGTGAAATAAATAAAGGCAATGGTAGGAATCATGATCTCAGACAAAGCAAAAGCAAAATGAGATATAATTGAGAGGGGTAAAAAGAAAAAAAAACTATATCTTTTTAAAAGAAAATGAAATAGTAGCAATACTAAACATGTATCCACCAAATGGCACAGCTTCCAAATTCTTAAAGGGAAAAAGTTAAGTGAATTGTAAGAGGAAATAGACAGTAAAGCTATACTAGTGGAGCACCTCAACTTTTCCCTTTCAGAGCTAGATAATGCTAATCTTGAAATAAATTAGAAAGAAGTCAAGCACATGAAGAGAATTTTAGAAGAGTTAGATGTGACAAACTTCTGGAAAAAACTGAATGGAAATATGAACAAGTATACTTTTTCTCAGCCGTACAAAGCACTTCACAAAAACAAGCCAGGTATTTGGGTATAAAAACCTCACAAACAAGTGAAGAAAAGCAGAAATGTTAAAGACACCCTTCTGAGGCCATAACACAAGAAATATTACATTTAATACAGAACCACGAAAACATTGTTTTAAAATTCATTGGAAACTAAATAATCTAATTATAAAGAACAAGTGGATCAAAAATTAAATCATAGAAATAATCAACAATTTCATTAAAGAGAATGAAAAGGAGATAACACATGAAAATTTGTGGGATGCAAAACAGCAGTTAGTGGAAAATGTATATTACTAAACATATACATAAATAAAACAATAGATTATATCATGGATTGGGCATGCAACTAAAAATATCCCCATTACACATTAAAATAAAAATCCCCAAAATTATAGGAGAGATCAATAAAATCAAAAGTAAAAACATATAATTGAAGTAATAAGTAAAACTAGAAGCTGGCTTTATTTTAAAAAAGAAACAAAAAAAAATAGCTAAACAGTTAGTTAATTTGACCATGGAAGCTTTGGAACATGGAGAAAAAAATGTATCCATCAAATCTACGGAAAAGAGAAGAGTTTATGACCAAAGAAGACATAGAGATGATCACTGGAAATAAAATAGATAATTTTATTATATGAATTTAAAAAGCTTTTTGTGCAATGAAAACTAATACAGCCAAAATTAGAAGAAAAATAGGAAACTGGAAAAATATGTACACCAATAATCTCTGATAAAGGCCTCCTTTCTCAAATTATATATAGAACTGGCAGCTAGGTGGTACAGTGGATAGAGCACCAGTGCAGGGTTCAGGAGGACCTGAGTTCAAATTTCACCTCAGTCACTTGGTACTCACTAGCTGTGTGGCTTTGGGCAAGTCACTTAAGCCCAATTGCCTCATCCTGGGTCATACCTAGTCATCCTGATGAATATCTGGTCACTGGATTCAGATGGCTCTGGAGAAGTGAGGCTGGTGACCTGCACAGCCCTCCCTCACTCAAAACAAAATCAAGTGCAAGTCATGCCATCATTTCTTTGATGGCATGGTCTTCTTCAGCAATGAAGGACGAACACACATATATAGGACTAAGACAAATTTATACAAATAAAGACCATTTTCCAGCCGACAAATGGTTAAAGGATATGAAAATACAGTTTTGCAGGGAAAGCTATCAAAGCTATCAATAGCCACATAAAAATGCTCTAAATCACTATTAATCAGAAATACACAAGTTAAAACATCTCTGAGACACCATTTTATGCTCATCAAATTGGCTAACATGAGAGAAAAGGAAAATGATAAAGGCTTGAGGGGATGGGAAAAATTAATACAATAATGCACTGTTGGTAGAGTTGTAAAGAGGTCCAACCATTCTGGACAACAATTTGAAACTATACCCAAAGAGTTATGAAAATATGCATACTTCTGACCTACCAATACCAGTATCTCAAGGAGATCAAAGAAAAGGCATGAAGACCTATATGCACAAAAATATTTATAGCAGCTCTTGTTTGGATAAGAAAGCATTGGAAATGAAAGGGATGACCATCAACTGGGGAATGACTATATAGTTTGTTGTGCAATATCGTGATGGAATATTATTGTGCTATAAGAAATGTAAAATGACTTCAGAAAAACCTGAAGGGACTTACATCAACTGATTCAAAGTTAAGTGAACAGAAAAGAGAACATTGTACACAGTAACAGTAATATTATAAAGATGATCAACTGGGAAAGGCTGGTATTCTGATCAAAACAATAATCGGAGACAATTATAAAGGACCCATGATGAAAAATGCTATTTATCTCCAGAAAGAGAATGGATGAACTCTGAGTAAATAATGAAGCAGACTTTTTAAACATTGTTCTTCTTTTATGTATGTATTTCTATTTGTGTTTTCTTTTGTAACACAGCTAATACGGAAATATGTCTTGCATGACTTCTCATATACAGTAGATATAATATTGGTTGACTTTCCAAGGTATGGAAGAATGGTAGGAAAGAGAGAATTTGAAATTCAACATTTTTAAAATGAATGTTAAAATTTTTTAACATGTAATTAGGAAATATTTAATGAAATCACTTTTGTAAAAGTATAAAATGTGCTACCTCTTTTCTTCCAACTCCTATCCCTCATTCCCTGGGTTTCATCTCTAGCTGAAAGAATAAGGTCATTACTGTACCTTCTGGTAATATCATGCCAATTAATTGCCATAGTTCATTTACCATCTCTCTGACTACTCTGATCAAAGCAACACTCCTTGCCAACCACTTCCTTATCTATATTGCGTTCTATTAGAATGTAAGTTCCTTGAGTACAAGAATTTTCCACTTTTTATGTTTCTATCTCTACTACTACTCTAGCACTACACTTAGTTCTTTAAGAAATGCTTTTTAATAATTCATTCATTCAATCATTCTTTCATTTGGCTTTTTTGACTCACTTGACCACTCAAATGAAATTTTGATTTTGTTTCTTTAAAGTATTTTTGCTCTTCCATTAATTTAAAGGTTTTGAAATTGATTTGTTTACCTCCTTTTGTTGTTGTTGTTAGGCAGTATTTTCATCTGACTCAGTCGACTTCTTTCTACTTGGTTTGACTCCAAGTCAAACAACAAATTCAAGCTAATATTTTTATAGAAACCAGTTTAATTAATTTCCTTAATTTTACTGAACTCAATTGTTCCCTTACAAAGTTCCCAAACTTTTTTCTAATGCAGTTAGTATTATAAGCTAAAGATATGTAAAGACTTACATGTTAATCTCATATTTTGGAAGCTGCTCCAAATGCTTACATAGAGATAAAAACATTGTGAGAATGTTACATTTTAATTTTGTGTCAGTTTTCTTAGTCTTGTCAGGAAAAAGCTTATTAACAATCTTAGGTGAAATTTTCCTTGGTTCTTGGCAATACATTCTGGTTTACCACTATAACGATGTAAGAATGATTTTTGCAATTAACCTTGATCCTAATGGAATCTTTTTAGAAGAACAGACCCAATTAAAAAGGAAGTATAAATATGTACTTTTCTGTGAATCACAAGGCACAAATACACAACTCTTGTTCCTTCCAGGTAGGAACTCTTTCCTTTTGTAAATAAGACATTCCTGCTATACCTTGCAAAGTTTATTGCTTGTAATTGGTATTTAATAAATAATTCCCAAAGAATATCTTGCAATTAAATTCAAAATAAGAATGAAAAGTTATAAAAAAGCACTAATTTTTTCTTTCTTACATCATTAAGACTGAAGCTTCCTGAGGACCAGAGTTCCAGCTAATGTATAAAGTGCCACATGCACTATAGAAACCAGTATTAAATACATATGTCTATATGTATATGTATGTATATATGTGTGTACATATATACATATATACATAATATATATTTCCAGGCATTGCAGCTTATTTAGTTATTGCACAATGTAAGTAAAAGAAAAATATTGACTTCTTGTGGTTTACGGAAATTCACTTTGATTTTGTACAATCTCTTGTTAATTTTGTCTGTTTTTAATAGATCTCTTTCACCAGTGGGAAGGAGAGGAGAAAATTGGCTCAAGGTCTTGGTTTTTAATACTATGCATCAACATTATGAAAAAAATAAAAACATATTAATAAACTAACTATTACCTCCCACTGATCTCTGGCTATCAGGCACTCAAAATTTTCTCCATTGGGCTCCTAAGAGGCCCTTCAACAAGGTAAAACTGTGAATTTGACATTTCTCTTGGTTGCTGCCAGGAAATTCTAAACTGAGTCCTAGTTGCTTCTCAGATTAATCCAATGGAGAGTACAAAATCTGAACTGAGTATTTTATAACTTTTTAAAAATCCATTTAAGCTAAATTTAGGCTTGGGCATTTCATGTATCTTCCTAAAATTACAAAAAAACCCCAAAACACTTTTAGAGTATAAAGTAGTAACACAGGTATTGAAAGAGAGAAGATAAGCAACATATTTTAAAAATAATTCAAGATTTCCTTTCATTTGAATAAAAGAAACAAATATTTACAAAAACCTTAAAATTTTTTATAATTCTAAAACCAGCCTGTTGGCCAGCTTCTTCTGAAAACCAGAAAGAAAAAAAAATCCAGTCACTGCAAAACCATTTATGTTGCATTGGTGAAGAAAATATTGCCTTTTATGAAATCTTAATTCAAAAAGACAATGTTTTGCTTGAGTTCTTCATACGTAAGTCAGTCAGGTAAATCCTCAAACTGAATTTGAAAATCAAAAGATATGAATGATTTCCACATATGCTTTCTGATCTTTTACAATGTACTCAGGATAAAGCTCCTGTTGGAAAGATACCTAGAAGCCTTGTCTGGTAAAGAATGCCACGTCTTGGTTCTGGAATGTGCACTGCATGAAGCTTATCACACCTATACTATTTCTATTGATAGAAACTAAATAGAGTTGTATTTCCAGATTTTTAAAGATTGAATTTACTGTTTCATGTGAGATGGTATTTAAAAAACAGTGGCATTTATCAAAGACCTCTGAAAGCCACTGGATGCTTATTAAAATCTAACAAATATGGATTCTTTATCAAGGAATATATTTTTCATACTACATGTATGTATATGCATATATATGTATATATGTATGCATGTATATATATGAATATGTGTATATAAATTTATATATTCCCTTATGTCCTTATCTGTCTTTGTCATCCATCTTTCTTTCTCTTTCCAACTAATGAGTTCCAAAGTTCCTTGTAGTCTATACTGCAAGCTCCCTTATGCTATTTGCTATATTTCATCTGGTGTCATTTAGCTGAGAATAATTCAGTTACAATAATTATTGTGACTAATAATCTTGACTTTAAGCTTTGTATGAAGGTCATGGAATTTAGAGTTACCATTTTTCCTAAACTATAAATCTGAAGCTCACACATCGATTCCAGAAATGAAAGCTTCTAAAAGTATAGTAAGTAAAAAGTAGAAAGTAGAAAGAAAGTAGCTTCTAAAGTATAATGATCATTTTTAGAGGAAAAAAATCCATTTCCTCCACTTCAAACCTAGGAAAACCCAAATCTCTTGGCAGAGGAGAATATAAGAGGGGCATCTAGGATAAAGAAGCAGTTTAATTAATTATAGGCCTAGTCACGATGTCTAAGTAGCATTTTAGGTCAGAATTGAAGACAGTGTTTTACTATTGCTTCCCCCATTTCGATAGGGGTACTGAATATATACAAATAAATGAATATATTTACACACATATTTGCTAAGTATACACACATACATACACACATATTCAATCTGTGTGTGTGTATGTGTGTGTGTATGCATGCGTGGTTTGCTCATGAAGGTATAAAATAGTTTGGTGACTTTCAGGAGCAAAGATGGCCAAATAAGTAGTAAATCACTGTATCTCTCTCATTTTCACCTCCACACAACCAAACAACAATAAAATAATGCCCCAGAATAAATCTTAGAACAGTAGAGTGGTCTTTTAGCTTTGGTTAAATGGGTGTCCTCCAGTGACTGGACCTCCATGTACTTCAGTGTAGACCTAGAGAAATGCAGAAAAACCCCACCTGACCTTAGCATACAACAGACACCACCACTAGGACCCCAGCTGAGCATCAGGTAAGCATCCAGACCCCCACACACTCTAGTAGCATCAGCCACCTCTCCCACCTCCCTCAAAATAGCACTAGACAGTAGGGTCCCCACTGGGCTTCAGTACAGTATCAGTGCAGCACCAAGTAAACAGCCAGGACCTAGACTCATCAGTGTAAGAAAGCCAGAGATAGTGCCCCTTCCACCCCAGGAGCACAGCTCAAATTTAAAAGAAAAAGAAAAGGACAATAAAGGGCATATTGGTGAGCAAAAAACAATAAAAATACAAGCCATAGAAAGTTATTGTGATGACAGGGAAGACTAAAACACAAACTCAGAAGAGGACCAGCCATATCAACATATGGGCAGAACCCCAAAGGAAAAGGAGAAGTTGTCTCAAATCCAGAAAGAATTCATAGAAGAGCTCAAAAAGGAGCTTAAAATCATAATACAGAAGTACAAGAAAAATGGGGAAAAGAAATGAAAATGAGGCAAGAGATTTGTGAAAAAAGACTGAACCACTTGGAAAACTGATATAAGGTAGTATTGGCCAGATTTAAAAAAAAAAAAAAGGTACAAAAATCCACTGAAGAAAACAAATCCTTAAAGAATACACTTGACTGAATGGAAAATAAAATACAAAAGCTAATTGAGGAAAACAACTCTTTAACAGTTAGAACTGGGTAAGTGGAAGCTAATGACTCCATGAGACATCAAGAATCAACAAAATAAATTCAATGAATGAAATGAATAGAAGAATATGTGAAATGAATAGAAGAAACTGTGAAATACTTCATAGGAAAAACAACCGACTTGCAAGATCCTGGAGAGACAATGTCAGAATAATTGGAGTACCTAAAAGCCATAATCAAGAAATTGTCAAGGAAAACTACTCTAATATCCTGGAACCACAGGGGAAAATAGGCGTTGAAAGAATCCACAAATCACCTCAGGAAAGAGATTTCAAAATAAAAGCTCCAAGGAACATCATAGACAATTTCAGAACTATTAGGTCAAAAAAACCAACCAAACAAACAAACAAACAACTGACCAGAAAGAAACAATTCAAATATCAGAGATTTAGAATAATGAACATACAGGACTTGGTAACTGCAACATTAAAAGACGCATCATGAAACATGATATTCCAGAGGGCAAAAGAGCTAGGAATATAACCATGAATCACTCACCTAGGAAAATTAAGTATAGTATATCAAGGAAAAAAAATGATCATTCAATGAAATAGAAGTACTTCAAGCCTTCATAAGGAGAAGTCTAGAACCAAAGTAAAATTTTGATCTCAAATATCATGACCCAAGAAAAACATAAACAGATAAAAAGGGAAAAGAAAATATAATGACTTCAATAGAACTAATCTGTTTGCATCCCTTCACAGAAAAATGATACATGCAACTTTAAAAACTGTGTCACTAACAGTACAGACAGAAGGACTACACATAGACTAAGGCTGAAGGTGAATTGGAGGAAATGACATAAAAAATTAAGGGATGAGAAAGAGGAGTACAATGTGTAAAGAATGAAGGGAGCAATAGAATGGGATAAATTATTTCACATGAAGAGAGATGAGAAAGAACTAGCAAAAAAAGGAGCAATATTAGGGCAGGGGAAATTGGTATTTCTTAAACCTTATGCTTATTACTTTTGGATCATAGGTGGAATAATATACACAAGCAGATGAAATATAGAAATCTATCTTACTCAACAGGGAAGGAGAGGAGGAGATTAAGGAAATGGGGTGGGGATTGGCACTAATAGAAGGGAAGGTAAATCAGAGGATGTGGTAGATAGAAGCATAACAATGGTAAAGTGAGAGAGGGTGAAATGAAAGAGAGGACATACAGGAGGAAGAATAAGATGGAGGAACTAGACAGATTGTAATCATAAACGTTAATGTGAATGTGAAAAGCTCTCCCATACAATGGAAATGGAGAGCAAAGTGGATCAAAAACCAGAATCTTACAATATGTTGCTCACAAAAAACACACTTGAAGCAGAAAAACACACACAGCAAGGTAAGGGGATGGAGTAGAATCTGTTAAGCTTCAGCTGAAGTAAAAAAGAAGCAGAGGTAGTAGTCCTGATCTTCAACAAAGTAAAAGCAAAAATACACAAAGTATAACTAACAGAGATAAGGAAAAAAAACTGCATCTTGCTAAAAGGTACCATAGAAGACAAAGCAATGAAATTAGGAGAGCAATGTCAGATCTATGGGGAGGGGAAGAATTCATGAACAAATAAAAGATACAGAGCATTAATAAATCTGTAATAGATAATTTCTATTGTATTGAATTGAAAAAATTTTGTACAAACAAAGCCAGCAGAACTAAGGTTAGAAGGAAAGCAGAAAGCTGGGAAAGAATCTTTACAGAAAGGCTATAAAGGCCTGATTTTTCAAATATACAAAGAAATGTGTCAAATTAATGAGAATACAAGCTATTCCCCAAATGATAAATGGTCAAAGGACATGAACAGGCAGTTTTCAGATGAAGAGATCAAAGCTATCTATAAGCATATGAAGAAGTACTCTAAATCACTTTTGATTAGATAGTTGCAAATTAAACTCTGAAATATGACCTCATAGCAATCAGATTGGCTAATATGACAAAAAAAAGAAAATGATAAATGTTGGAGAGGAGGTGGGAAAATTGGGACACCAATGTGTTCTTGATAGAGTTGAGAAGTGATTCTACCATTTTGGACAGCAATTTGGAACTATGCACAAAGGTAAGCCAAACTATTCATACCCTTTGATTCAGGAATAACCACTATTAGGTCTGTAGCCCAAAGAGATCATAAAAAGGGGGAAAAGACCTATATGTACAAAAATATTTATAGCGGCCCTATTCATGATGGCAAAATATTAGAAATTGAGGGGATGCTCATCAATTGAAGAATGGCTGAACAAGCTATCATAAATGAATATAACGGAATAGTATTGTGTAATACAATATGGTGAACTGGCAGATTTCAGAAAAGACCTGGAAAGACTTGTATGACCAGATACAAAGTGAAATAAGCAGAACCAGGAAAACACTGTACACAATATCAGTAACACTGTGTGATAATCAACTGTGAATGACTCAGCTTCTCTAAGCAAAATAATGATCCAAGACAAGAACAAAGGACTCAAGAGGAAAATGCTATACATATCCAGATAAAATCCAGATTGAAGCAAATTTTTTCATTTATTTTATTCTTTCTCATGATTTTTTTCCTTTGATCTTTCTTCTTCCATAACCATGATGAATATAGAAATATGTTTTACATGATAGCATGTGTATTAACTATATCAAATTGCCTGTCAAATTCAGAAGAAGGGAAGGAGGGAGGTAGAAAAAAATTGGAACTCAAAACCTTGTAAAAATGAATGCGAATAATTTTCTTCATATATAATTGTGGGAAAATACTATTTAAAGTAAATAAATTAAGATAGTTTGGGTTCATATTATTTTCCAACTATATTCTGTAAGCATTTACTAAGCACATATCACAGTAAAGGCACTGTCCTAGACTTGGGGATACAGGATAAAAATGAAATAATAGTCCTTAACCTCAAGGAACTTATTGCCTACTATAAAGCTCTAATGTGTTTCTAGATAAAAAATAGAGAGAAATTTTTAGGATAGAGACTACCAATAACTTAGAACATCAGGAAAGGTTTCACCCAGGAGATGACAACTGAGTTAAGCCATGAAGGGAACTACAGATTCTGAGAGGCAGAAGTGAGGTCATGAAATCAAGGCATGAGAGATAGTCTATGTGAGTATATGGAGATGAAAGATAGCATGTAGTGTTTAGGGAACAGCTAGAAGGCAAATTTGGCTAGAAGTCTGAATACATCAAGGGAACTGATATGCAATTTCTTTTTTTCTTTGATTTTTTTCTATTATTATATTTTTTATTTTTTATTTTTCAACATTCACTTCCATAAGATTTTGAGTTCCAAATTTTCTCCCCACCTCTCCTTTCTCCTTACTTCAAAATGGCTTGTAATTTGATATAGGCTCTACATATATATTCCTATTGAACCTATTTTCACATGAGTCATGTTGTAAGGAAGAAACAGAACCAATGGGAGAAACCACAAGAAAGTAGAAACAAATAAAAGAAGAAAAAAAAGAGAGAGAAATAATATGCTTCTATCTACATTTGGTTCTGTTTCTTGATATGGACAACATTTTCATTATGAGTCCTCTGGAGTTGTCTTGAATCTTTGCACTGCTAAGAAGAAATAAGTGTATCAAAGTTAGTCATCACACACTGTGGCTGTTACTGTGTACAATGTTCTCTTGGTTCTGCTCACTTCATTCAGCATCAGTTTATTCAAGTCTTTCCAGGTTTTTCTGAAGTCTGCCTGTTCATCATTTTCTATAGAACAATAGTATTTCATTACATTCATATACCACAACTTGTTCTGCCATTCCCTAACTGACACGCATCCCCTCAATTTCCAATTCTTTGTCACCACAAAAAGAGCTGCTGTAAATATTTTTTTACATGTATTTCCTTTTTCCATTTGTATGATATCTTTGGGATACAGGACTAGAAGTGGTATTGCTGGATCAAAGGGTATGCATCTTTTTTAGCCCTTTGGGTGTTGTTTCAAATTACTCTCCAGAATAGTTGGATCAATTCACAGCTACAACAACAAAGCATTAGTATTCTAATTTTCCCTCAACTTATTCAACATTTATTTTTCCTGTTTTGTCATATTAGACAATCTGATAGGTGTGATGTGGTTCCTCAGATTTGTTTTGATTTGCATTTCTCTAATCTAACTACAGATAGCCTTATTTTTTTCATCTGAAAACTGCCTGTTCATATCCTTTGACCTTTTATAAAAATTGGTGGATAACTTGTATTCTTATAAATTTGACTCAGTTCTCTATATATTTTAGACATGAAGACTTTGTTAGAAATACTGGTTGTGAAAATTCTTTCGCAGTTTTCTGCTTCCCTTCTAATCTTGTTTTCATTGGCTTTGTTTGTGCAAAAACTTTTCAATTTAATGTAATCAAAATTCTGCATTTTGCATTTTACAATGTTCTCTATCTCTTACCTCATAATAAATTCTTCCCTTCTTCATAAATCTGACAGATAAACTATTCCTTGTTTTCCCAATTTGCTTTTAGTATCAGCCTTTATATCTAAATTGTGTAGCCACTCTGATTCTCTTTTTTTTTTTTTTTGGCATATGGTATAAGATGGTGGTCTATGCCTAGTTTCTGCCATACTAGTTTTCCAGTTTTCCCAACAGTTTTTGTCAAATAGTGAGTTCTTATCCCAGAAGCTGGAGTGTTTGGGTTTGTCAAATAGTAGATCATTACTATAGGCATTAATTACTATGTCTTTTGTACCTAACCTACTCCACTGATCCACACCTTTAATTTTTAGCCAGTACCAAGTAGTTTTGATGATTATTGTTTGATAAAACAATTTAAGATCTGGTATCACTACGTCACTTTCTCTAGCATTTCTTTTCATTAATTCCCTTGATATTCTGAAACTTTTCTCCCCTCAGGTGAATTCTTCTATTTTTTCTAGTTCTTTACAACAATTTTTTGGTACTATGATTGGTATGGCACTAAATAAGTAAATTAAATTTGGTAGAATTGTCATTTTATTAGAGACACATCTTTTGATTTACTTGTAGGCACCTATATTTGTGGGGTGCCAAGTTCCACTCAGTCATGTGACCCACATAGGGTTTTAGCATCAGGTTTTGGCACAAGCAGGAGCAGGAAGTGACACAGTAGGATCAGTGGACATTGTCTCAATAGAGCCATCCATTCTACCTCAGTTATAGCACAACTCTGGGGATATATTGATTTCAACAGATTATAGCATCACTGGAGTCCTAGAGACTGGCAAAGACTCATCAACAGCTGCTGGGGACTCAGACCCAAATCCCTCAGTGTCAAGGTCTTCAACATCCATATCAAAGAAGTTATGGAATAAAATGGCACAATGACCACTGCAAACAACCTGACATCCACTATCCAAGTGTTTGCAGAGGAGAGCTGTCAGCTTTCTTATGTCCTAGGGAACACTACAGAAGGGTGCTTCTCCTCTTTCCTGCATCCGTGTTCATGTTCCTGCAATATGGGTACTGCACTCTTCATGACTTCTACCAGAATATGAAGTCCACCCTACAGTCAACTTTCTACTTCTTAGAATATTGCCCTACTCAGAATTTAAGGACTAGGAACAACTTTGAATTTGCCTTTGATTTTGAGTATCTTCCATTTTATTCCTGCTTTGCTCCTTGTCAAAAGATAATGCATCTGTCCAGCTCTCTTGTTGACTAGTATCTGTACCGCTTTAAGAGAACAGATGCAGCAGGGAAGGTCCAGTTTGAAAAATCAACAAGAAACTCATATGGAAGAAAGATGCTTAACTGGGAACCAGGTGTTTTTCATATCTATTCCATCAGCTGCACCACAGACCCTCACCCCTCCAAATGTTACTGCAGAGCAGGCATCAAATAGGTTATGTATTTCAGCGGGCCTGGAATTTCTCTAGGCTGGACTTCAGACATGAACAATAGGGATGAGAGAGTTCTCAATGTGGTATAACACAGCACCTTTTTTGGGGGGGGAGGAGTCCCCCAAAATACAAAAGAATTTCACAGTGTCAACTGCAACAAAGAGGGTTCAAGAGGTTCAGGTTAGTGCATCCTTGCTTCCTGAAAAACTACCTTAGTCAACACTGGTGTGCAGCCAGGCAATGTATATGCAAGAGCCAATTTGGGCCAAGGTTTCCAATAGGGATGGCCACTTTCACAGGACCCCCAACGTGGGTCTAATATCACAGGTTCTTTGATCTGCTTTTCTAAAAGCAAAGACATTTAATTATTGTTAACAATCTCCTTTAATCAAGCATATATATCATTCACTTAGTTTAGGAAATCAACAGACAGAGCTTCCAAACTGTCTGACATAATCAATACATATATCACAAATCAACAGATAAGTCCAACTGTCTGACTATAGTTGCTAGAAAGGGAAGCACCAACATCTGAATTTTGAAAGCTGGGGGTGCTCTTTAGCAGCAGCTTCCCAGAGTCTCGTCTGTCACACAAAGCTTCTTCTAAAAACTAAGCCCCAAAGTAAAACCTCATCCTCAGAGTATTATTCTGTTTTTCAGAGTCAGGGGACATCCCAACTCTTGAGAACCAGAGTCTCATTGACAAAATGTGTAGGCTTTCCTACACATCTTCCCTAGTCAAACTCCTCTTAATGGGTGGGGGAAGAGCTTTAATCACACTAACAACACAAATGCACTTATTGCTTCTAGTTAAAGAAACTATTTTTTTCTGTACTTTATTCCTAGTAAAGACTCTTGGTTGATAAAAGCAAGATTCATTCAGAGGCATTATATTTCTTGATTATACTAAAACAAAAACAGCAAAAGATTCTACTTTGCTTGCCTTTTCAGTTTGCTTGCTCATGCAGCACCACCCCCTAACTACCCCCATACTGTTAAAGATCATTTACTCCTGCCCTGGCCAACCTGCTAGGGACCTTTACTGATGGTTCCATCAACTTCTTTGTCAGTCAGTACTCCACTGGGCAGATTACTATCAAGATTGACTAGGAACTGAGGTCAGAGAATTCCAAGAGGTGGAATCCCAAAATATAATACAAAAAAACCTGGGACTGTAGCTCCTACTGTCAGTTCTGTGTGGATAGTAATGGGAATTACAACCCTGTTCTGAGAGTAATTTGTTCCCTTTACCTGACATGGAATATATAAACAACAGAATCATGTGTTTTATGGCCTTACCTCAATAAAAAATTTGCATTGTTTTCTGAAACAGACTGCTGCCTGAGTACATCTTCTGTGTTTGCTTTTGTAGATGCCTTTGTTAGTGCGGTGCCAAGCTCCACCAAGTCATATGACCCACAGAAGGTTTTGATGAGAGATTTTGGTGCCTGGGAAATTCAAATTTAAATTTACATGAGAATAGGAAGTGACATAGGGGGTTAGTGGGTGTGGTCTCAGGGCAGGCAATGGAGGACACTGTTGTACACCAATGAGCTTGAGACCATGGGGCCCACGTGCCAACAAGAACCACCTGAACAAGGGATCAGCCTACCTATCAACAACTGCTGTTTTTCCAGTTATTTAGAACTGACTTTATTTGTGTGAAAAATGGTTTGTAATTTTGTTTATATAGTTCCTGTGTTTTTGTCAGTAGACTCCCAAATATTTTATAAAGTCCACAGTAACTTTAAATAGAATTTCTCTTTCTATTATGCTGTTGGGTTTTGTTGGTAATATATGGTAATGCTAAAGATTTATATGGGTTTATTTTACATATTGAAACTTTGCTAAAGTTGTTTATTATTTCAGGTAGTTTTTCACTTGATTCTCTAGGATTCTCTAACTGCACCATCATATTATCTGCAAAGAGTAATAGTTTTGTTTTTTCTTTGCCTATTCTAATTCCTTCAAATTCGCTTTCTTCTCTTACTGCTAAATGTAACATTTCTAGTACCATATTGAATAACACTGGTGATAATGGACATCCTTTTGTGCCTCCCAATCTTACTGGAAATGTTTCTACCTTATCACCATTACATATAATGCTTGCTGTATGTTTAAGGTAGAAGACACTTATCACAATAAGGAAGAATTAATTTATTCTTATGCTTTCTAGTGTTTTTTAATAGAAATGGATGTTGTAGTTTGTCAAAAGCTTTTTCTGCATCTAATGAGAGAATGATGTGGTTGCTGTTGGTTTTTTTGCTGATTAGGTCAAATATGCTGATAGTTTTCCTAATGAACCAGCCCTGCATTCCTGGTATAAATCTTACCCAGTCAGAGTGTATTATTCTTGTGATGCATTACTGTAACTTTTTGCTAATATTTTATTTAAAATTTTTGCATCTATATTCACTAGGGAAAATGGTCTATAACTTTCTCTGTTTTAGGTTTCCTAGTTTAGGTATCAGCACCATATTAGTATCATAAAACGAATTTGGTAGAATGCATTTTTTGCCTATTTTCCCAAATAGTCTGTATAGTATTGGAATTAGTTGTTCTTAAATATTTGAGAGAATTCACTTGTAAATCCATCCAACCCTGAAGATGTTTTTCCTAGAGATTTTATTGATGGCTTGTTCAATTTCTTTCTTTCTTTTTTTTTTTTTTTGAAATGGAGTTATTTAGGTATTTTAATTCCTCTTCTATCAATCCGGGCAATTTGCATTTTTGTAAATATTCATTTATTTCACTAAGATTGTCAAAATTGTTGGCATACAGTTGGGCAAAATAGTACCTAATTGTTGTAATTGCCTCTTTACTGGTAGTAAATTCACCCTTTTCATTTTTGATACTGTAATTTAGTTTTCTTTCATTTTTTAAAATATCAAATTAACCAAAGATTTATCTAATTTATTTTTTTCCATAAAAACAGTTCTTAGTTTAATTTATTAGTCTAACAGTTTTCTTAATTTCAATTTTATTGATCTCCCCTTTGGTTTTCATTATTTCTAATTTAGTATTGAATTGGGGATTTTAAATCTGTTCTTTTTCTAGCTTTTTTAGTTGCATGCCCAATTTATTGATCTCCTTGTTCTCTATTTTGTTCATGTAAGTATTCAGAGACATAAAACTTCCCCTAACAACTGTTTTAACTGTATCCCATAAGTTTTGCCATATTGTCTCATTATTTTCAATCTCTTGGATGAATTTAATGATTATTTCTATGATTTGTTGTTTGAAAAACTTTCCAATTAATTTTTAGTCTCTCTTTCCATGGCCCTTTCTTACATGCAATTTTTATTGCATCATGATCTGAAAATGAGGCATTTAATATTTCTGTCTTTCTGCATTGGATTATGAGACCTTTATGCCCTTGTACATGGTCAGTTTTTGTGTATATGTCATGTACTGCCGAAAAAAGGCATATACCTTTCTATTCCCGTTCACTTGTCTCTAGAGATCTGTCATATCTAACATTTCTAAAATTTTATTCACCTCCCTAACTTCTTTGTTATTTGTTTTTGGTTAGAATCATTTATTTTAGAAAGGGGGAGCTTGAAGTCTCCCACTAATATAGTTTTGCTATCTATTTCTTCCTGTAACTCCCTTAACTTTTCTAAGAATATGGATGTTCCACCCCTTGATGCATATATGTTTAGTAATTATATTATTTCATTGTCTATGGTGTCTTTTAGTAGAATGTGATTTCTTTTCTTATCTCTTTTAATTAGATTTTCCCTTTTGTTTTGTCTGAGATCATAATTACTACACTTGCTTTTTTTATTTACTTCAACTGAAGCATAATATATTCTCTTTTATCTTGTGTGTAACCTTCTGTTTGAAATGTGTTTCTTTTAAACAGCATATTCTAGGATGACTGTTTTAAGCCATTTTTATATTTGCTTCTATTTTATTGGAGAGTTTATCCCATTCACATTCACGATTGTGATTACTATCTGTGTCTTTCTCTACATCCTATTACCCCCCACCCTGCTTATTCTTTTCTTTCTCCTCCCTTTTCCTCCTCACTACAGTTTTTCCCTCAATCTGTCCTATCTTCTATCATCTTATCCCTTTACTTTCCCTCCTACTGCCTATAGGGCAACTTAAATTTCTATACCTGAATATGTTATTCCCTCCTTGAGCCAAATTCAATGAGAGTAAAGTTCAAATACTGCTCATCTCCTTCCCTTCTTTTGTTCTACTGTAGTATGTTTTTGTCCCTCTTCCTGTCATATAATTTATGCTTTTCTGCCTCCTCCTTTCCTCTTTTACCATTACAATCCCTTTTCACTTAATTGGACATTTAATCATCACATCAAAGTAACCTTAAAACCACCCCCTCTGTCTATGTATATCCCTTTTAAATGTCATAATAATAACACAGTTTTCAAGAGTACAAGTATCATCTTCCCATGTAGGGAAGTAAATAATTTGCCATTGTTGAATAACACTTTTTCTTTCTTGTTTACATTTTTTATACCTCTCTTGAGTCTTCCTTTTTAAAAAAAAAATTATTTATTTAACTTTTAACATTCATTTTCACAAAATTTTGGGTTCCAAATTTTCTCCCCATTTCTCCCCTCCCCCCATCCCAAAACACTGAGCATTCTAATTGCCCCTATCACCAATCTGCCCTCTCTTCCATCATCCCTCCCTTCCCTTGTCCCTATCTTCTCTTTTGTCCTGTAGGGCCAGATAACTTTCTATACCCCATTACCTGTATTTCTTATTTCCTAGTAGCGAGAACAGTACTCGACAGTTGTTCCTAAAACTTTGAGTTCCAAATTCTCTTCATCCCTCCCTCCCCACCCATTCCCTTTGGGAAGGCAAGCAATTCAATATAGGCCATATATGTGTAGTTTTGCAAATGACTTCCATAATAGTTGTGTTGTGTAAGACTAACTATATTTCCCTCCATCCTATCCTGTCCCCCATTGCTTCTATTCTCTCTTTTGATCCTGTCCCTCCCCAAGAGTTTTGACTTCAAATTGCTCCCTCCTCCCATTGCCCTCTCTTCCATCATCCACCCCACCCTGCTTATCCCCTTCACCCCCAATTTCCTGTATTGTAAGATAGGTTTTCATACCAAAATGAGTGTGCAGTTTCTTCCTTCCTTTAGTGGAATGTGATGAGAGTAAACTTCATGTTTTTCTCTCACCTCCCCTCTTCTTCCCCAAACTAAAAAAATCTTTTGCTTGCCTCTTTTATGAGAGATGATTTGCCCCATTCCATTTCTCCCTTTCTCCTCCCAATATATTTCTCTCTCACCGCTTAATTTCATTTTTTAAGATATGATCCCATCCTATTCAATTCACTCTGTGCTCCTTGTCTCTGTGTGTGCGTGTATGTGTGTGTGTGTGTGTGTGTGTGTGTGTGTGTGTGTGTGTGTGTGAAATCCCACCAACTACCCAGATACTGAAAAGTTTCAAGAGTTACAAATATTGTCTTTCCATGCAGGAATGTAAACAGTTCAACTTTAGTAAGTCCTTTATGACTTCTCTTTGCTGTTTACCTTTTCATGCTTCTCTTCATTCTTGTGTTTGAAAGTCAGATTTTCTTTTCAGCTCTGGTCTTTTCATCAAGAGTACTTGAAAGTCCTCTATTTCATTGAAAATTTTTTTCCCCTGAAGTACTATACTCAGTTTTGCTGGGTAGGTGATTCTTGTTTTAGTCCTAGTTCCTTTGACTTCTGGAATATCCTATTCCATGCTCTTCGATCCCTTAATGTAGAGGCTGCTAGATCTTGTGTTATCCTGATTGTATTTCCACAATACTTGAATTGTTTCTTTCTAGCTACTTGCAATATTTTCTCCTTGACCAGGGAACTCTGGAATTTGGCCACAGTGTTCCTGGGAGTTTCTCTTTTTGGATCTCTTTCAGGCGGTGTTCTGTGGATTCCTTGAATACTTATTTTGCCCTCTGGTTCTAGAATCTCAGGGCAGTTTTCCTTGATAATTTCATGAAAGATGATGTCTAGGCTCTTCTTTTGATCATGGCTTTCAGGTAGTCCCATAATTTTTAAATTGTCTCTCCTGGATCTATTTTGCAGGTCAGATGTTTTTCCAATGAGATATTTCACATTATCTTCCATTTTTCATCTTTTGGTTTTGTATTGTGATTTCTTGGTTTCTCATAAAGTCATTAGCCCCCACCTGTTCCATTCTAATTTTGAAAGAACTATTTTCTTCAGTGAGCTTTCGAGCCTCCTTTTCCATTTGGCTAATTCTGCTTTTTAAAGCATTCTTCTCCTCATTGGCTTTTTGAACCTCTTTTGCCAGTTGAGTTAGCCTATTTTTCAAGGTGTTATTTTCTTCAGCATTTTTTTGGGTCTCCTTTAGCAAGGTGTTGACCTGCTTTTCATGCTTTTCTTGCATCTCTCTCATTTCTCTTCCCAGTTTTTCCTCCACCTCTCTAACTTGATTTTCAAAATCCTTTTTTAGCTCTTCCATGGCCTGAGACCATTGAATATTTATTCTGGATATTTGGGATATAGAAGCTTTGACTTCTGTGTCTTTCCCTGATGGTAAGCTTTGTTCTTTCTCATCTGAAAGGATGGGAGGAGATATCTGTTCACCAAGGAAGTATCCATCTATGGTCTTATTTTTTTTTCCCTTTTCTGGACATTTTCCCAGCCAGCGACTTGACTTCTGAGTATCCTCTCCACACCCACCTCCCCTCCAGTTCCGCCCAGCCAGCGTTTGGGGTCTGAGATTCAAATGCTGTTTCCCAGCCTCAGGGCTTTCGGGGGGGGGGGGGCAGGGCTGCTATTCAGTGTGAGATTAAGTTCAAGTGCTCAGGTGGGGGCAGGGCAGTCACAAGGGGCTTAGTTCCCTCAGGGGGTTTATGGGGAGACTTTCAACAATGGATCTGAGCTCCTGCCTGCTTTGGGAGCCCCTGTCCACTGCTGCCTCTGTTGCTGCCTACTAAGGGGTCCTGAGTTATGGAGACACCCTGCTCCCCTCTCAGTGAGCCAAAAAGACTGTCTCATTGACCTTTAGTGCCCGTGGATGGAGGGACCTGCGTGGCTGCTGGAGATTCCATTCCTGAAGCCTGCTCGGATCTGCTCCCCTCAGTGCCAAGGCAGGGCTGGGCTCTGCTCTGGGTCTGGTGCACAGCAGACCTTTGGTGTCAGTTTTTCAGGTCCCTCTGGAACAGAAATCTCCTCCACTCATTGTTCTGTGGCTCCTGCTGTTCCAGAATTTGTTGGGAGTTCTTTACAGGTATTTTATGGGGTGTGGGTTTGGAGCTAGCATATGTGTACCTTTCTACTCCGCCATCTTGGCTCCTCCTCCCTTTAGTCTTTCTTTTGAAGATCAAATTTTCTGTTTAACTCTGGGCTTTTCTTCAGGAAAGTCTGAAACAAATGCCCTGGAAAATAGATCCTGGAGAGACAATTCAAAAATTATGGGACTACCTGAAAGCCATGGTCAAAAAAAGAGCCTAGACATCATCTTTCATGAAATTATCAAGGAAAACTGCCCTGATATTGTAGAACCAGAGGACAAAATAAATGTTGAAAGAATCCACCGATTACCTCCTGAATGAGGTCCAGAAGAGAAACTCCTAGGAATAGTGTAGCCAAATTTCAGAGTCCCCAGGTCAAGGAGAAAACATTGCAAGGAACTAGAAAGAAACAATTCGAGTTTTGTGGAAATGCAATCAGGATAATATAAAGTCTACCAGCTTCTATATTAAAGGATCAAAGGGCAGGTAATATGATATTCCAGAAGTCAAAGGAACTAGAATTAAAACCAAGAATCACCTACCCAGCAAAACTGAGTATAATACTTCAGGGGAAAAAATGGTCATTGAAGGAAGTAGAGGACTTTCAAGCATTCATGGTGAAAAGACCAGAGCTGGAAAAAAAAATTGACTTTCAAATACAAGAATCAAGAGAAGCATGAAAAGGTAAACAGAAAAGAGAAATCATAAGGGACTTACTGAAGTTGAACTGTTTACATTCCAATGTGGAAAGATAATATTTGTAACTCTTGAAACTTTTCTCAGTATTTGGGTATTTGGAGGGATTACACACACACACACACACACACACACACACACATACACACACACACATACATACACAGACAGAGAGCATGGAGTAAGTTGAATAGGAAGGGATCATATCTAAAAAAATAAAATTAAGGGGTGAGAGAGGAATGCATTGGAGGAGAAGGGGAGAAATGAAATGGGTTAAATTATCATAAAAGAGGAAAGAGAAAACATTTTCAATGGAGGGGGAAAGGGGGGAAGTGAGAGGGAAAAAGTGAAACTTACTCTCATCACATTTAGCTCAAGGAAAGTATAACATGCACACTCAATTTGGTATGAAAACCTGTCTTATACTACAGGAAAGTAGGGGAGAAGGAAATAAGTGGGGTGGGAGGGATTATGGAAGGGAGGGCAAGTGGGAGGAGGGAGCAATCAGAAGTAAACACTCTTGGGGAGGGACAAGGTTAAAAGAGAGAATAGAAGAAATGGGGGGCAGGATAGGATGGAGTGGGGGAGGGGAGAGATGGAGAGAAAATTTGGAAATCAAAATTTTGTGGAAATGAATGTTAAAAACTAAAAATAAGTAAACCTTAAAAAATAAACTGGCAAAAAAAAAGATACAGGTATCATATAGTGACCTTCACACATTTAGGAACATTGATAAAAAAGACTTCTCTTCTACATGAAGCAGATTATATGGGAAGATCTTTTTAAAACATATTTAACAATGTCATTGATAAATTGCCTATTTTGTATGCTAAATAAAGATAAGTTGTTTTAATGTGCAAAAAAAAAAATAATAATGAATGACTTGCCCAGTCCAAACTGAAAAAAAAGAGGAAGGAATGTTGAGTGTGCCAAAAATCTTTTTAAAATGATGAGGAAAAAAACAAAGAATTTTGCCATCCATACTTTAAATATGAGATTCCTTCTCATTATCTGAGTTTATATTCTACTCTAGAAATCTTTCCATGGACATTTTGACATTCTCACTAAAAATAAATAAAAAAATATAAGGAAGCTGCACGTAAGTGGAAGGATAGCTCTCAAATTCTCCTGATAAGAGCAAGTAAAATGTTGGTTTGATTATGTTTGTTTTGTAATTTCTTGTTTTCTCATAAAGTCATTAGTTTCCATCTAATTTTTAAAGAACTATTTTCTTAAGTGATCTTTTGAACCTCCTTTTCCATTTGGTTAATTCTGGTTTTTAAAGCATTCTTCTCCTCATTGGCTTTTTTGCACCTCTTTTGCCTTCAGGGTTAGTCTGTCTTCAAAGGTGTTATTTTCTTCATCATTTTTTGGGTCTCCTCTAGCAGGCTGTTGACTTGCTTTTCATAATTTTTTTGCATTGCTTTCATTTCTCTTCCCAATTTTTCCTCCACCTCTCTTACTTGATTTTCAAAATACTTTTTGAGCTCTTCCATGGCCTGAGACCATTGCGTGTTTAGTTTGGAGATTTTGGATGCAGAAGCCTTGACTTTTACGTCTTCTTCTAATGGCATGCATTGTTCTTCCTCATCCAAAAGGATAGAAGAAAATACCTGTTCACCCAGAAAGTAACCTTCTATAGTCTTATTTTTTCCCCTTTTTTGGACATTTTCCCAACAATTTACTTGATTTTTGAGTCCTTTGTCAAATGGAGGGTGTTCTCTGGACACCTATAATTTCTCAGTTCTTTCAAGGTGGCACAATCAAGGGAGAGGAGTTTACTCCTCTTCTGGCCTGTGCTCTGGTCTGGGAGCAACCACAACCACTCCTGCCCAGGATCTGTGAGTAGGATTCCCCATGCAGTTCCTCCACCAGCTTCACCAACCACTGTTCCTGCTCACCCCAGGACTGCCACTCAGGGCCCAGATCCAGATCAGTGGCTTAATTCCCTCAGGGTCTTTAGGCTAGGGCTACAAAAATGGACACTGCTGCCACCTGGGGCATGGGGCTAGGGCAGAACCCTTCTCCCTTCTCACCCAGGTTAAAGAGCTTTCTTACTGACCTTTGATGCTGTCTTTGGCATTTGTGGGTTCAGAAATCTGGGAACCACAGATGTTACTCATGATTCTGTGCCCTGAAGCCTGCTCCAGTCCTGTTCATGCTGCTTGGCCCAGGGTGGGCTGCGCTCTGCTCCAAGACCAGCGTGGTAGACCTTCTCTGTCTGCCTTCCAGGCTGCCTTTGGCTGGATATCTCTTTCACTCTGTTATTTTGTGACTTCTGCTGCTGTAGAATTTGTTTAGAGTCATGTTTTACAGGTATTTGATGGGCTATGAGAGGAGAGCTACAGCACTTCTGTCTTTCTACTCTGCCTCTTGGCTCCATCCCTCATTTGTAGGTTATTCTTGATTGAATTTCAGAGTTAATTTATTTTTCAGTGTATCATATCCCAATCTCTATGTTCCTTTAATGTGGAAACACTAAATCTTCTGTGATCCTGACTGTGGCTCTACAATATTTGAATGGTTTCTTTCTGGCTGCTTGAGATATTTTCTCTTTGACCTGAGAGTTCTGTAATTTGGTTATAAATTTCCTGAGGATTTTAGTTTTTGGAACTCTTTCAGGAAGTGGTTGGTGAATTTTTTTCTCTTCATTTCTATTGTTTAAAATGATAGAAGAGGAAAGTGACAACTGTTGGAGAGGGTATAGAGAAATTGAGACACCAATTCATTGTGGAATTGTGAAATGATTCAAGCATTTTGGAGAGCAATCTGGAATTATGTCCAAAGAGTTATTAAACTACCCATACATTTTTAACTTAGCAATGCCATTACTTGGTCTATTTCTAAAATGATTAGGGGAAACCAAAAAGAACCTATGTGTTCTAAAATGTTTAGAGCAGCTGTCTTTATGGTGACAAAGACTGGGTACTGCAAGGATGTCCATCAATTGAGGAAAGGCAAAGCAAGTTGTGGCATATGATTGTAATGGAATACTAATATACTATAAGAAATGATGAGCTCAGTGATTTTAGGGAAAAAAAAAACTTGGAAAGACTTGCACAAGATAATGCAGTCAAACAAGCAGAACAAAGACAATGTACTTGTTCTTCAAATGAGATATTTCTCATTTTCTTCTACTTTTTTCATTCTTTTGATTGGATTTTATTAGTTCTTGATGTCTCATGAAGTCATTAGTTCCCACTTGCCCAATTCTGATTTTTAAGGAATTACTTTCTTCAGTGCGCTTTTGTATCTCTTTTGCCAAATGGCTAATTTTGCTTTTTAAGGACTTCTCTTCAGTGAATTTTTGTGTTTCTTTTACCATTAGTCTAATTCTGTTTTTTTGTGATGTTATTCAGTAGTTTTTGTGTCTTTTTAACCAGGTTGTTAATTCTCTCTTTATAATTTTTTTGCATCATTCTCATTTCTTTTTCTATTTTTTCCTGTAACACTCATGTCTTTTTTTTTAACTCTTTCAGAATTCTTGTTACACTTGGCTCTAAGTTAGTTCCAATATTTGAGGCTTTTTCTTGTTGGTACCATTTTTATATCACTGCTTTCTTCTGAATCTATGTCTTAGTCTTCCCTGCCATCATGTCAATGCTTTTTATGGTTAATTTTTTTATGCTGTTTAGCTCATTTTCCTATTTCTGGATTTTGAACTTCATGTTAACTTCTCACCTGGGTAGGAGGCTTTTTTATGCTATTATATTAAAAGCTAGTTCTAGGTATTAGCCAGTTTTTCATGCTTCCAAGGTACTGAGATCCTGGGAGAGATATGCTCAATGTTGTTTTGGTCTGCATGGTGGTCTTTACCTAGGAAGGATCCCTGGTCCCCTACTGCTACAAGTACTAGCACTCCTCTTTGGTTTGCAACTTCAGTCAGTGGCCTATGTAGCAGTATCTACATTAATAAAGTGCAGGGCATGAAATATGATATTTCAGGTAAAGGAACTATAATTGTAATCAAGACTAACCTACCCAGCAAAACATAACATGCAAATTCTTAAAGTTTAGGAGGAAACAATGTACAATTCATACCACAATTTACTCCTTCTCAGACCTAGTTATATCTAGCAGTAAAATTAATAAGAATGAAGTTGAGAAAATGAATAGAAGTTTTAAAAAGTTAGATATGATTCACCTTTGGAGACTATTGAATGAGAATAGAATAAAAAAAAAAAATTGTTTTTCTCAGATGTAAATGGCACCTTCAGAAAAAAAAATCCTGATCATATCTCAGGACACAGAAAGGAAACAAACATACCAAAAAGCAGAAATATTAAATGCACACTTTTTTGAATCTCAAAGCAATAAATACTACAATTAATAAAGGGCCATTAAAACTAACAGGGAAACAAAATTATCACTTTTTGCAGATGATATGATGGCAAACTGTAATGATAATTTGAATTGGAAAATCTTTCCTATTCCTCAATAAGTCCATTAAGTCCCATGGATCCTGTGGTAGGAGGAATTTGTTGAATGGGTAGAGCAGGAAGAGGCTGAGCTAGAGCAGAGCTGAGAGGAAGTTAGTCTTGAGAATAGTCAGAGATAGGAAGGATGCAGGCTCCTGTGTGCCATGAGTGATTTTGTGACTCTTTGTGATTTTGTTTAAGAGAACCTGCTTGTGATGAGCGTAATAGACCTGGTTTGTGGGAAGCCTAGAAGGGGGATGGCTTCAGAATGGTGTTGTCCTCTGCATTGTTATTGTCTATAGATTGTTGTTGCTTTGATGAATTTGGATCTGAAAAAATGTTTTGGTTCTGTCTTCCATGTGGAGAGTCTGTGGTATTTCACAATTCTGAATTGCACCATGTTATTCATGGCTTCCTTGGGTGCTATGAATATTGCATTGGCACTACATATACTTAGAAAACCTAGGAAGATCAATTAAATAGGTGAAACAATTAACAAATCAAACAAATTTGTAGGACATAAAATAAACTCACAGAAATCATCAACATTTCTATTTATTACCAACAACATCCATCAGGAGGAGATGGAAGAACAAATTCAATTTAAAATAAATGTAGACAGTAAAATCAAGAGTCTACTCGACAAGACTTGCATAGGAATTATAACACAATTAATACAAAATACTCACACAAATAAAGACAGATCTAAATAACTGGAAAAATTAATTGTTTATGGGTAGGCAAAGAGAATATAATAAATTAATTTATTTACCCTGTACCATATCAATAAAACTATCTAAAAATTATTTTATAGTCATACAAAAATAAAATTCATCTGTAAGATCAAAAGGTCAAGATTGTCATGGAATTCAATGAAAAAATACAAAGACAAGGAGTCTTTGAATAATAGATTTCAAAGTATATTACAGCTTGGTACTAGATAAGAGAGAGAGTGGTTGATTAATAGTTGATCACATATACAATATACTAAAGCAAATGAGCTCAGTAGCCTAGTGCTTAATAGACCCAAAGTTCCTAGCTATTCAAGAACCCACTATCTGACAAAATCTGCTGGAAAATAGTTTGTTAGAAACTAGGCATTGATCAATATCTTCCACAATATACCAAGATAAACTCAAAAATGGGTACATGATTTAGATGTAAAGGGTAATACCCTAAACAAATCAGGAGAGCATGGAAGACCTGTCAGATCTATAGATGGAATGAATTCATGACCAAACAAGAGACACAATTTCATGGGAAGTAAAATGAATAATTTTGATAACATTAAATTAAAAAAAAAATTGCACAAAGAAATGCAGCCAAATTAGAAGAAAAGTAGTTATGTGGTGGGAATTGCTACAAGTTTCTCTGGTAAAAGTCTCCTTTATAAATATGTAAGAAACTGAGCCAAATTTATAAAAATAAGACCCATCCCCCAAATGATAATCAAACAATATAATCAGGCAATTTTCAAAGGAAGAAATCATAGCTATCAATAGTTACATGAAAATATGCCAAAATGACTAAAAATTAGATAAATGGAAATTAAAATGAGCCTGAAATACCATCTTATACATATCATATTGGCTAAAATGAAAAAAAAGGAAAAAGACAAATAGTGAAGGGGATGTGTGAAAATAGGTACAATAATACTATGTTGGTTGAGCTTCTACCTAGTCCAAACTGGAGAATAATTTGGAATTGTGCTTGAAGATCTATAAAAGACCTGTTGATCTATATCCCTAAGTGATCTTTTTTTCTTTAAAAAGGAAAAGATACAGATATATAAAAATTATTTATATCACTTTCTTTGGTGTTGGCAAAACACTGGGAATGGGGAATGCCGCTCATTGAAGAATGACTGAACAAGTTGTAATATATGATTGTGATGGAATACTATTGTACTGTAAGAGATGATGATGGTGGTTTCAGAAAAATTTATGAAGACTTATATGAACTGGTACAAAATGAAATGATCAGAACCAGAAGAACAATCTACTTGGTAACATCAAAATTGTGAAGACAATCAACTGTGGAAGACATAGCAATTCTGATTAATACAATCATTCACCACAATTCTAAAGGAGCCATGATATAAATGCTATTCACCTTCACATGGACAACTGATGAACTTAGAATGCAGGTTGAAATTTATATTTTTTTCTTTTCTTTATTTTTCTGTCTTTTTTGAGAGGGTCATGGCTAATACAGAAAAATATTTTGCATTACTTCACATGCATAATGGGTATTATATTTCTTGCTTCCTCAATTGATGGGGGAGTAGAAGGAAGAGAATTTGGAACTGAAAATAAAAATAAAATTTAAATTATAAAAAATTAAAAATCAGTTTAGTGGGTCTCAAGAAAGTGAATCAAAGAGACACTCAGCACCCAGCCTAGAGTTGGAGAAAGGGGGTACTGTGAGAAGCTTTATGAATCTGAGAAAGCATAATCAAGGAGACCTACAGTTGCCAAAATGGAAGAGGCCAGGACTCTGGAATCAAGACTGCTTAGTAAAAGTTGGGAATAGGAGCTGTTAAGTTAAAACTTGAGCTACTGAATACTTTCCAAACTACAGATCACAAGGTAGTAATACTGAATTTCATTTTTTGCCTTGGGCTTCATTAGGAAGCCTAATACCTTTTCTTCTAGGAAAGTTTTATTTTTTGTCTTTTTTTAAATATTCACTTTGTCCCTATAAATAGTGTTAATTATAGTCCATGGCTAGTCTCTTGTAATGGTAATTCAAGGTTAATGGTGGCTGGGGGGAAGATTCAAAGATCTTCCTTGCCCCTTAATAGGCCTCAGAACCGTTTGTTAATTTCTATTGAGGCAAGGGTTTAGAAAGTCCTGTCTTCTGGCTCCGAAAAGTATATAAATACTCTGAGGTAAGGTTTTGTATTAGGACTTAGTTTTTGAAAAAAGGTTTGTGTGCCAGATGAGAGTTTGGGAAGTCACTAAATAGCCCCTCACCTTTGAAAATTCAGATGTTGGTGCTTCTCTTTCTGGCAACTATGTATGCATGGTCAGACAGCTGAATTTGTCTGTTAATCTATGATGTATGTATTGCTTACGGTCAGACAGTTGCCTGTCTGTTGATCTTTATTTCTCTATTTGTATTTTCTCTGAAGTTCAGGGTGCTGACTTTTCCCCCTGAACTAAGTCAATGATACAAGTGCTTAATTAAAGTAGATTGCTGACCCCTCAAAAGTTGCTTTCCTTTTAGAAAAGTGGATCAAAGAACCTGTACAGGAGGCCCTCCTGTGTATGATAGGGTCCTTGCTGTTACATCTCTGTATACCTATTTGAAATAGTTGGTAGGAGGCAACTGAAGGGGAAATATTGCCAAAGAAGAGAGAAGGAAAGATCTAACACAGATTTTTGGTAGAATACTCCTTGTTGGAGATTCAAAGCAAAAATAAATAAAAATAAATAAAGAAAGAAACAAAGAAATAAATATACTTTGCTACAACTTCCCACAGCCAACAGAAGGTTTATGCCAAGAAACAATCTAAGTTTCCACTTTTTTCCTTCCATCCTTCCTTCCTTCCTAATTTTTTTCTCTTTCTTTCTTTCTTTCTCTTTCTTTCTTTCTCTTTCCTTCCTTCCTTCCTTCCTTCCTTCCTTCCTTCCTTCCTTCCTTCCTTCCTTCTTTCTTTCTTTCTTCCTTCCTTCCTGCTTTGTTTTTCTCTCTCTCTTTCTTTCTTTATTTCTCTCTTTCCTTCCCTCTTTTTTCTCACTTCCTTCCTTCCTTCCTTCCTTCCTTCCTTCCTTCCTTCCTTCCTTCCTTCCTTCCTTCCTTCCTTCCTTCCTTCCTGCTTTGTTTTTCTCTCTTTCTTTCTTTATTTCTCTCTTTCCTTCCCTCTTTTTTCTTCCTTCCTTCCTTCCTTCCTTCCTTCCTTCCTTCCTTCCTTCCTTCCTTCCTTCCTTCCTTCCTTCCTTCCTTCCTTCTTCTTTTCTTTCTTTCCTGTGGGTGCTCTACTGAAAGAAAATGTAAAACTTAATCTCTAAACTATTTTTTTTATCATTTTCATTTCTTTTTATTAAAAACTGTCCTTAACCCCAAATCACTGTGGTCCCAGACCAAGCCCTCCTTGGTCACTGTTTGGACCCTGAATGACTCAGAATGAATGTAAATAACAATTGTTTCTGTTTTGCCAGAAACCCTGAGGGTCTTCTCCTCCCAGATCTATTTTTTTTAAAGAATCCATTCTTTGCCTCATTTTATTAAGTCTGAATAACTGAATGGGCATGGCCTCAGTGAAAGAAAGACTTGTTAAAGACCTTAGCTTGAAAATGCCAGGTCCCCCACTGCATCCTGCATCATCTCCAGTTCTCCTGATTCATATCTGGCTACTGGCCCCAGATGACTCTAGAGGAGAAAGTAAGGCTGGTGACTACATAGTCCTCCCTCACTCAAATCTAATTCACTTGTGTGTCTTCACTTCACTTATGTCAAGGTCCTATTCAAGAGCAAAGAACAAACAGCAACCCACAAGACCAACTGCTGGCTAAGCATGTCCAAAACAATTCATTGTCTTTCCTTGAAAACCCACCCCTCTTTTGGCCTCCTTACATCTATTAAAGACCTGACCATCTTTCTATTCTAACAAGTTTGCAATGTTTGTGTTGCGATTAACTCCTCACTCTACATTCCACATATCCAATCTCTTGCCACATCATGCTGTTTATATATGTATATGCAAAATCTCCTCTATCAGATACCATCTCACTATTCACCAAGTAATCACCTTAGTTCAGACCCTTTTGAACTAAGCTCCTCATTTAAATTACTCCTTCAAGTCTCTCCTAATCAAATCAATCTCTTATGAAGCTGCCAAACACAGGATTGATCACATCATTCCTTTACTCATTAAACCAGTGATTCTATGCTGTCTCTAGGAGAAAATATAAATTCTCCAATTTGGCTTTTAAAACCTTTCACAATGCAGCCCCAGCATATAGGTCTAGACTTATTATTCATTACTTCCCCTTCCCTTACTCTACAGCCTAGTTAAACTTGATTTCATACTAGTGCTCCAACAGAACATTTTATTTCCTTCCTCTGTGCCTTAATACTAACTCCCTCTTCTTGAGGATACTTCTTCCCATCTCTACCACATAGAAAAACTTCATCTCCCTTTGATTTGCTACTCAAACATTAACTTTTACATGAACCTTTCCTTACATGCAATTGCTGCTGCCCTTGATCCCCCAACTATCTAATATTTATTCTGCATATACTTACAAAGCACACTCTTATGCTAGGAATTGGAGAGCAGTTGAGATGAAAGCTTTTAGGATATGATAAATTCTCAATGTATTTTGATCTAAGCATTACAGAGGTTGTGACTCTGCTTGAAAAAAGTCTATTTCTCTTCTCCTCTGAAAGGAAAGGAGAGCTAAAATCTCATGAGAGGCAAAAGGAGTGTAAATAAGCTGCAGTGTAGTTATTATAAGCTCCATAAATATGATATTGCACGATGAGGAGAGAGATCACAGCATCATATAGTATATGGGGGAATGGAAAGATGTAGTCTATGCCCAAGTGACTTCAGTTATGATTCTAAGGCCTCTGAACCAAATAGTTTCAATTGCAACATGATGAAGTGAAAATGGGAGAGGATAAGGACACAATGACTATTGCTACTGCTGCTACTGAATCAACAGGAAGAATGATATTAGCAAAAGATAATAGTGAAGATATGTAGAAACTGAGGACAAGACAGCAGAATGGTTCTACTTGTCTCTAAATTTCTTTTTAGGCCAAGAAAGAAAATGGTGAAATTTCTCTTTTACAGTCTACATACCTAACTCTGGACCTCATGCTGAGTCTATATCTCTAATTCTCCTTTCTTTAAGAGTTTTTTTTTTCTTTCTGTATTAGGTATGGATCTAGAAAAGAGATCAGTTTCTCTAATGTGTTTGTGCATGTTGGGGAGAAGGAGTTCTTAAATCCAGATGATAGGAAGGCTATGGATAGCCAAATACAGCTCTAACAACTACAATAATTTACATACACACACACACACACACACACACACACACACACACACAGAGAATGTAAGCTCCTTGTGAGTAGGAACCTTCACATTTGCCTTTAAATCAACAATGGTTAGTGAAGTTCACAATACATAGGTGCATAATAGGCTCTTAGTCAATGAATGCTTATTAATTAGATGATTTTTTCAACTTTTGCCAAGAAAGAGTCCCCTGATCTCCTACAATTACATAGAATCAACTTTGCTAGTATTAAAAAAAAATCTTTCATTTTATTATTATTAAAGATACACAATGTAGCAAATAATTGATCCTCATCTTTCTTGTAATCATACTTTATATGCGTGAAAGCAAGTATTATTCTATTTTTGATTGTTTCCTTTCCATCATACTTTCACAATCAGTGCAATTTTCTACTTTTAAAATTATTTGTATTACTTTTCACCTTTTTTCCAATTCTTCATATCCTTCTATAGAGAGAGCATTCTACCAAAGTTCTCTAGAGAAAAAGCTCATTTCCAATGGCTCCATAGCATGCACACTTTCAATATGTCATATCTTCAATGGTAAGGAACAAAATGAAGAACTTTTCTATTTCATATCCTCACATAAAAAAAAAAAAACTCAGCTAAATGGCAGTTTCTTCAGAAAAAGTGTTTTTATAATCTTTTAAACATCTTGGGAAACAAATCATATTCATAGAAAATCTTCAAATTATATATAAAAATAAAATAGAATAGCAATAACTAAATCAACTGATATATAAAAACTTCACTGCTTAGAAAGATGACATCTCATTTTAAGTGAATCAGGAATAGCTGTAATTTGAATGTTCTTAATTTGCCATTTAGTTTCTCAGATAGTTCACAAGACAATGTTGTCAAGATTTGTCTTGGGAGCATTTTTGTTGTTGTTCTTTTGGTGAGACAGAATATTTCATTCTGCATTGATTGGTTCTAACGTGAGTTTGATTTTCATAGATTTCAGTTCTCTTTGGGTATATTCATATAATAAAATAATGACTTCTGCATATACATGAAGTAAAGAGATGGAATATTTTAAATATTTTTTTCAGTGAAGACTAAGTGCTTGAAGTAATAATGCAATTTTCAGGAAATTGGTTTTTGCTTCCTACCTCACAGGTACCTTTAAAAAAAACAATTCTGTTCATATTTTTGCTTCTTACTAGATCTCTGAACAAAATTATACCTAAAAGAGTGGTGTCACAGAATTCATACTCATGGAGAGAGATCATAGCATTGTGTATATATTCAAATAATATTAATTATATGACAATACTATACTTTAGTTTTTTAGGGATAAAAGAAATTTTGTTTTCCTTCAGTGAAATTGAATTAAAAGTTTATTGAAAGTTTAGCTACTCTAGATGTGTACCTAAAATGTATTTTTCTATTCATCTAGACCTCTGATTAACTTCATTAAGTGTTTTTTAAAAATTTTATACCTGATTCATTTAAAGAAAAGCAAAATATTTTATTTTTGTCATATGTTTCAACTGTAGTCTTGAGAGGAAGAGACTAAGTGTGTTCTAATTTTTAAGCTGAGCTTGCTTTCATCATCTCAAAATAGTAGGATAGGCACCAAATAAAAGTAAAATGAGGCACTCATACATAGTATACACATTATGCACACACACACACACACACACAAGAAAAGGCTTTCTCATGAGGAAATTCCCACAGAAATATCAGCAGAGAAACTGAACAAACATAAAAACAAGATCTTGTGAACAATGAAGAAATACTGTGGGGGTTTAAAAGAAATTGTGGATAAAGTTCTAAAAAAAGGCAAAAAAATCTACAACAGATAAAGTTATATACTGAGAAATGTGATCCAAACACTGAAGAAAACCCTAGAGTAATGAAGAAGTTTAAAGAGTTCTTTTAATTCAAACGAAGAGATGAGCAAAAATAGAGCTCTTAAAAGAATACATATAAAAATATGTGGAATTCTAATAAATCAATGATGAAAAAGAGAATGACAAAAGTAAAATGCAATGATGTGATGCAAGTGCTTGCAATCTCTATAGGCTAAAGAAGTTGACTTCACAGATAAAATTCTATAAGCAATTATGAGAATTATCAGTTTTCACACACATACAACATAATGAAAAAAATGAATCTGTTTACAATTCTTCAGGAAATCATTCAAGAAAATTGACCAGAAGTAATGGAAATAAGGGACAGAATATAAATCCATATAGTCCATAGAATAATCTCAGAGAGAAAAGAAAACCTCAAGTTTAATTCAGGATGAAATGCACTTGCTAAGTGTCAAAGCTTTAACATAAAGCAGAAGAACTGACAAGCAGCCAGAAGGAGGCCTTTCACATCTTAGGAGAAGTAATCCAAATTGTGCATGACTATCACATGTGAATTCTACCAAACATAATTTTCCTACCTTTTTAATATTTTATTTTTCCTCAGTAACATTTAAGAAATTATTTTAAAAAAATTTCTGACTTTCAAATTCTTTCCTTCCCTCCCCACCAACCCCCCTCATTGAGAAGTCAAAGGGATATGATATGGATTATAGGTTGTAGTCGTGCAAAATATAGTTCCATAACAGTCATGTTGTACCAAGAAAACAGAAAAAAATTTAAGAAAAATTATAGAAAGTCAAAAAAGTATTCTTTGATTTTCATTCAGACTGCATCAGTTCTTTCTCTGGAGTTGGATAACAGTACTCATCTTAAGTTCTTCACAATTTTTTTAGATCATTGTATTGCTGAGAATAGCAAAGTTATGCACAGTTGAACACAGTACAATATTGCTGTTACTGTGTATAATGTTTTCCTATTTCTACTCATTTTACTTTGCATCAATTCATGTTAAGTGTTTCCAGGTTTTTTCTGAGAGCATTCCACTTGTCATTTCTTATAGCACAATAGTATTTCATCACAATCATATACCACAACTTGCTCAGCCATTCTCCATTTGATGTTATTGTTTTTCAGTAGTTATCAGTTATGTCTGACTCTTCATGACCCCACCTGGGGTTTTCCTGACAAAGATACAGGAGTACTTTGGCTCATTTTTTAATAGATGGAGAAATGAGGAAAATAAAGTTAAGTGACTTTCACAAGACTATACAGTTCATAAGTGTCTGAGACCACATTTGAACTCAAGAAGACAAGTTTCCTGACTTAAGGACCAGGTCTTTATCCAATGCACTACTTAGCTGGGCCCCAGTTGATGGGCATCTCCTCATTTTCTGATACTATGCCACCACAGAAAAGAGCTTGTATGAATATTTTCATACATTTAGATGCTTTTCTTTTTATCTCTTTAGGATATAGACATAGTAATGGTATTGCTAGGCCAAAAGGCATGCATGCATTTTATAGCCTTTTGGGCATAGTTCCAAATTGTGCACCAAAATGTTTAAACCAGTTCACAGTTTTATGAAAATACATTAGTGTCTCAATTTCCCCATATGCCCTCCATTATTTGTAATTTTCCCTTTCTGTCATGTTAGCCAATCTGAGAGGCATGAGGTGGTACCGCAAAGTTGTTTTAATTTGCATTTTTCTAATCAATAATGATTTAGAGCATTTTTTCATATGATTATAGTTACCTTAATTACTTCATTTGAAAACTGCCTGTTTATATCCTTTGACTATTTGTCAAATGGGGCATTACTTTTATTTTTTATAAATTTGACTCAATTCTCTATATATTTGAGGAATGAGGGCTTTATCACAGAAATACTGTAAGATTGTTTTCACATTTGTGATTACTACATATTTCCCTGCATCATGTTATCATGACCTCCTCCCTCTTATTTATCCTACACTCTTTCCTTTTATCCTGTCCATATGCTAAACTGTTTTGCTTCTGATTTTTACCTTCTCCAATTCACCTTCTCTTCCATCAGCAACTCCACCCCTCCACTCCCTTCCTACTTTTTTTATAGGGTGAGATAGATTTCTACCTCCAACTGAATGTGTATGTTATTCCTTCTTTGAACCAGTTACGAGAGTAACGTTCAAGCACTTCCCCACCTCCTCCAAATCCATCAATTTCCCCTTCACTGTAAAAGCTCTTTCATTTCTCTTGTGAGATAATTTATTCAATTCTATCTCTCCCTTTCCCCTTCTTTTCATCCCTTAATTTTTTAGATATAATTTGATTATATTCAACTTATATCCCTGCCCTCTGTCTATGTATACTCCTTCTAACTGTCCTAATATTGAGAAAGTTCTTACAAGTTACAAGTATCATTTTCCCATATATAAATGTAAAGAGTTTAACTTATAGAATACCTTATTAATTTCTGTTGCCTGCTTATCTTTGTATATTTCTGTCTTGTCAGTTCTGGTCTTTTCATCAGTAATACTTGAAAGTCCTACATTTCATTAAATATTCAAATTTCTTCCCCTGAAGGATTATACTCGCTTTTGCTGGGTAGGTGATTCTTGGTTGTAATCCTAGCTCCTTTCCCTTCACAATATCATATTCTAAGCCCTCAGATCTTTTGCGTAGAAACTGCTAAATCTTATGTTATTTCAACAGTGACTCAATGCTCTTTGAATTCTTTATTTTTGGCTGCTTGCAATATTTTCTCATTGATCTGGGAGCTCTGGGATTTTTCTATAATATTCCTGAAAGTTTTAATTTTGGATCTTTTCAGGAGGTGATTAGTGGATTTTTCCATTTCTATTTTACTTTCTGGTTCTAAAAAACAGGACAGCTTTCTTTGATAATTTCTTGAAAGATGATGTTCAGGCTCTTTCTAATCATTATCTATTCAGAGGTCCAATAATTCTTATCTATCCTTGATCTATTTTCTTATATTTTTTTCATTCTTTTGATTTGATTTTATTGTTTCTTGGGTTCTTATGGAGTTATTAGCTTCAATTTTACCTTTTCTAATTTTTAAGAAATTATTTTCATCAGTGAGCTTTTGTACCTCCTGTTTCATTTGTCCAGTTCTACTTTTAAAGGAATTCTTCTCTTCAGTGATTTTTTGTATATCTTTTTCTTTATGGACAATTATGCTTCTCAAGACATTCTTCTCTTTGAATTTTTGCACCTCTTTTACCATTTGGCCTGTTCTATTTTTTAAAGTGTTACTATCTTCACTATATCTTGTGTCCCCTTTACCAAGTTTGTTGACTCTTTTTATGATTTTTCTTTTGTTGCTCTCATTTCTTTTCCCATTTTTCCTTTACTATTCTTACTTGATTTTAAAAACTCTTTTCAAGTTCTTCCAAGAATTCTTCTTGGGACTAAGACCAATTCACATTTTTGTTTTGGATTTAGCAGTTTTAACTTTGTTGCCTTTCTGAATTTGTGCATTGATCTTCCTTGCCATAATAGTCACTTTCTATAGCCAGGTTCTTTTTGTTGTTTATTCATTTTTCCAGCTTATTTCTTGCCTTTTAAATCTATATTAAAGTGGGTCTGTACTCCTGATGTAGAGGGAGTACTGTCCCAAGCTTCAGGCTTTTTTGCTGTTGTTTTCTGAGCTAGTTCAGGGGTGATTCTGCATGTTTTAAGCTTTTCCAAGGTGGTATGATCTAAGAAGAGGTGTTGTTCTGTAGTCTCCTGGTTTGTGAAAGACCACAAGCACAATTTTCTACCCTGGAACTGTGAATAGAGTCCCCACTCCTTTCCAGCCACAACTTCTGGTATGCTAGTGCTCTTCCTTGCCCTGGTCCTACCACCCAGAATTGTGTCTCAGAACTATAACCCAAACCTCTGTATGGGCAGTAAAAGAGTCCTACACCCAGTGCCAACAAAAGAACCTCTATAGTCTTCTGATCAGTTGTCCAACCACTTTACCACTTTGGACTCAGAGCTCCAGAAGCCTCTGCTCCTGCAGCTGATTCAGGCTCACTCAAGGTTTATTGCTGGTGTTCTGGAGTCTAGACTGCACTGGCTTGCACTCCTCCCTTGCTTCAGTGCAAAAGAACTTTCCTGCTGACCTTCCAAGTTATCTTGCATTCAAAAATTGTTTTATTCCATCTTTTTGTGAGTTTTGCCACCCCAGAATTTGTTTTGAGGAATTATATAAAGTTGTTTGGATGGTAGTATGGGAGACTTCAGGAAAGACACTGCTTTCTTTTCTGTCTTGGCTTCATCATGCCTTACCAAATATTTAAATAAAAATTAGTTCCAGTACTACATAAACTATTTAGAAAAATAGGCAAAGAAGGAGGCCTACTAAATTCTTTCTATGACACAAATATGTTGCTTCTAACTAAACCAGGAAGATCAGAAACAGAGAAAGAAAACAATAGATCAAATTCCCTAATGACTATTGATGCAAAGATTTTAAATAAAATATTAGCAAAGAGATTATACATTTAAAAGATCATACACTATGACCAACTGGAATTTATATTAGGAATGCAAGGGAAATTATCAGCATAATTAATTATGTCAATAACAAAACCAAAAAAATCATATAATTGTCTCAATAGACGCAGGAAAAGCTTTTGACAAAATATAACCCTTATTCCTATTAAAAATACTAGAAAGCACAGGAATAAATGGAGTTTTTCTTGATAAGTCACATCTATCTAAAACCATCAGCAATTCATTTATAATACAGATAAGTTAAAAGTCTTCCCAATAAGATCAAAGTGGAGCAAGGATGCCTATTATTACAACTATTATTCAATATTGTGCTACAGATGTTAGCTATAGTAAGAAGAAAAGAAAAAGAAATTGAGGAAATTAGAATAGGCAATGAAGAAACAAAACTATCACTCTTTGCAGATGGTATGATCTAGGGATTCCTAGAAAATCAACTAAAATAATTGAAATAATTAGCAACTTCAGCAAAGCTGCAGGATATTAAATCATTAGCATTTATATATATGTATATATATATAATAATTACAGCTAAATTAATTTACCTATTCTATGCCATACCAATCAAACTACCAGAAAATTATTTTATACAGCTAGGGGGGAAAAGTTTATTTAGAAGAACAAAAGGTCAAGAATATAAAGGGAATAAATGAAAAAAAAATGTGAAGGAAAGTGGCTTAATCATACCAGATCTCCAACTATATATTCAAGTGGTAATCATCAAAAGTATCAAGTACTGGTTAAAAATAGAGCAATGGATCAGTCGAATAGCTGAGGTATATAATATACAATTGTAAATTACCATAGTAAACTTGTGTTTGACATACCCAAAGATTCAAGCTTTTGGGACAAGAATTCACTATTTGATAAAATCTGCTAGGAAAACTGAGTAGCAGTTTGGTATAAACTGGGTATAGAGAATATCTAAAACCATATAGCAAGATAAAGTCAAAATGGGTAAATGATGTCAAAATTAAGGGTGATACCATATACAAATTGGGGGGACATGGAATAGTTTACCTCTTAGAACTACAGATAAGGGAAGAATTTATGACCAAACAAGAGATAGAAAATGTATAGGATATGAAATGGATGTTTTTGATTGCATTAAATTAAAAAGTCTTTGTACAAGCAAAACCAATACAACCATGATAAGCAAGAACAAAGAAAATTGGGAAAAATTTATAGCAAATTTCTCTGATAAAGACCTCACTTCTCAAACATATTGTGAAATGATTCAAATTTATAAGCTTACAAATCCTTCTCCAATTGATATATGGTCAAAGGATATGAATGGACAATTTTGAGATGAAGAAATCAAAGTTATCTACAGTTATTTGAAAAAATGCTCTAAATCACTAATTATTACAAAATGCAAATCAAAATAACTCCGAGTTGCCATCTTAAACCTATTATATTGGCTAATATAGCAGAAAATGAAAATGATAAATGATGAAGAGGATGTGGAAAGCCTGGAACATTAATGCACTGTTAGTGGAGTTGTGAATTGATCCAACAATTGTGGAGAACAATGTGGAACTCTATTCAAAAGTCTATAAAAATTGTTCTAGCAATACCACTACTAGGTTTGTTTCCCAAAGATATATAAAAAGAAAAGTATGTATTTGTAGAAAAAAAAACTTTATGGGAACTTTTTGTGGTAGCATAGAATAGGAAAATGAGAGAATGCTCACCAATTGGGGAATACTTCAATAAGTTTCAGCATATGTTGTTATGGAATACCATGGAGCTAAAAGAAGTAACGAGCAGGACACTTTCAGTAAAACCTGGAATGACTTAAAAAAGTTCATGTAAAGTGAAGTGAGCCAAACCAGGAGAGAATTGTACATAGTAGCAGCAATGTTGTACAACAATCAGCTAGGATGACTTAACTATTTTCAGCAATACAGTGATCTAAGACTTTTACAAAGGACATCTTATGAACAATACCATCAACTTCCAGAGAAAGAACTGGTGGATGCTCAGCACGTATCTCACTGAAGTTTTGAAAACTTTATTTTTTTGGCCTGTATTTTGTTTCACAACATGACGAATATGGAAATGTGTTTTGCATGTATAATGCATATCAAATTTCTTGTCTTCTCAGAGAGGAAAGAGAGAGGGTTAGAGAGAATTTAGAATACAAAATAAAAAGAAAACCCCAGTGTTACAAATTGTTTTTACATGTGATTGGAAAAAATGTTTTTTCCCAAATATTAACCATTTTGCTAGTTAAGAATCAAGAAGAGCTATAGATTTTTGTCTCATTTTTTAAAGCAGCGCATCACAGTATATTCTCTTTGATTTCCCTCTATCAGCAAAAATCAGCACTAAAAAGAAGCCAAACTATGATTAATTATAATGTCCATTCTGGGTCTTATATAATTGGAGTTGATATACACGTCCCTCCTGCAGAGGTAGAGGATCTTTGATGTGGAATTGGTATACACTGCCAGGCATGGTACTTGTGTTCATTAGTTTAACATATATTCTTTCTTTGTTACAAAAAAGAATTGATTCAATAAGGGGGAAATATAATAAGAGATAATGGTTGTGATGAAAAATAGAAGGCAACAATTCAACTTTGAAGAAATATAGAAAAGCATTTTACAACTTTCAATTTCATTGTGGTTACTCAACTTTTAGGACCTTTCAGGAGGGTTTGCTTTAGCTCAGATTTTAAAATAATTAATGATTAGTTTCTCAGTTGTGTGCCAATAAATACTTACAAATGCTGAAAATATTTGCCCTAACAATTCCTCTGGTATCTTATTTAGGTAGGGCAAAGGAAAATGTTCGACTAGTTACCATTACAATTACAAAATAAAAAATGATTTTATTCAGTTAATTAACTTTACTACACAGGCCCAGGTCTAACAGAAATGTGAACAGATCTCAAAGTAATGTCAGAAAGTTGAACAAAGTAAAGGAATGATGATAGAAAAATTTAACTTGGTTCAATTATCAATAATTCAATTGCTTATTCTCTTATTTTATATATTTATTCATTTATCCAATATTTAAGTTCTTCTATACAACACGATTACTGTAAAATACATTTAATAAGAATGTATATGTAAAGCCTATATCAAATTGCATTCCATCTTGGAGAGGGAAATAGGAAGAAGAGGAATAAAATTTAAAAATTATGGAAGTAAATGTTCAAAACTAAAAATAAATGAATTAATTTTAAAAAATGAATACTTATTTAGTACCTACTATGTACAAGGCACCATGTTTAGTCACTGTAGGAAATATAAAAGTGAATAAGAAAATGCTTTCTCTTCCTTAGGATACTTGTAGATGTAAACTTTATATATTTTCTTGCACCATATCATGTCAATACAATCCATGGGGTTTTCTTGGCATAGATACTGGTCTGGTTTACCATTTCCTTCTCCAGAGGCAAAAAGAGGTCCAGTATCACACAGTTAGTAAGTGTTTGAGGCCAGATTTGAGCTCAGGTCTTCCTGACTCCAGGCCCAGTTTTCTATCCACTAAGTCAACTAGCTGCCTCCTAAAATGTAAGGTATGATGTCAAAATGAACTGAGAGGGACAAATGGTATTTAGAGGAGGAAGAGATCACATGGAATATTTAGTATGAATCTCTAACTACTAGACAGATTGTATATCTCTAAATGAGATACCTGGGTTCTTTTATATCATTGGTATAAGGATGTATAAAAAGTACTGGAACAAAGCAAAGAATCAGAAACTTTCTAGTTCAACCATTTTATTTTTCATCATTTACTTTTTAAGTAACTTGCATTGGTGTCTTTTGTTTTCACATCAGCCATTCCCAGGTGTAACTCTGTACTACCAGCATATTCCCTTCCCCTCACTCCACCTTGTAGCAGAGAAAAACTGTTGAAGAAAACCAAATGAAGGTTCACATCTGACCGAAGGTTCACATCTGACAGTTCAGCTTCCATAGCTCCCACCTCCATGAAAAAAGGAAGTGTGGGGGTGAATGACATGATGTCAACTCATCTGTTTTCCATATTTAAGATTGGTCATTAAAATCACTAACAGTTTAAAAACATTTTAGTATTGTTTTCAATTTTATTACTGTTACCATTTTGTATGTTGTTCTGCTGGTTCTCTTCATATCATTTTAGAGAGTCACCTGGGACACTGAGAAATGAAGTCACCCTTGCTGATGTTACAGAACTAGTATGTGACAGCTGTGCAATCTGAACCGAGGTCTTCATGATTTCAAAGTCGGCACTCCATCTACTACACTGTGCTGTGTCTTTCCTTAAAGCAATGTGCTGTTTCTTTTTGCTCCGAGGCAAATGAATTTTTAAATGTTGCTGCCATAAATACTTATTTTAAATGAAATTCATTTAATATTTCTTACTAAAACTTTCTAAGTTACTCTACTATCAGACTTTTTGAGCTAGAGGACAAGAAATTATGGAACCAGAGAAGCAGAGACTGGGCTTGGACTAAGCCAAACATCTAAAGTGATAAAGTAGAAGACAACGTTATAATGAAAAGAACCAAGCTTAATATTAAATGCATATGCTCCGAGTGCCTTAATATTTTGATTCATAAGGAAAAAAACAACTTAATTCTAAGAATATATAGATGGATATTTTTGCAATCAGTATGATAGCTTACTTAGTGAAGCATAGAGAGTAATAATGATAATACAGAAGAAAAAATGGTAGGATATAAATCAAATCCACACAAGTCATCAGTATTTCTATAAATTGTCCAAAAGGTACAGCAAGAGGAGATAGAGAAATTCTTATTCCCAATAATTACAGAATGTATGACATTCTTGGATATCTATTTACTAAGACACACTAGAACTATATGAATACAACTGCAAAATATTCTTTATAAAAATAAAGGTCAACAAGAATATATAAATGTTAATTGCTCATTGTTAAGTCAAGATAATATAATAAAAAAACAATACTACTTTGATTAATTTACTTAATCATGGCATAAAAATAAAAATTCCAAATTATTTTTTAGAAAAAGCAATAATAAAATTCATCTGGAGGAACAAAAGACTGAAGAATGTGAAGAAAAATAATGGAAAAAAATGGGAAGAAAGGGGACTTATTACTATGAAATATCAATATTACAAGGTAGGTATTGATCACATATAAATATTATTAATTTATCATCAACTATAAATACTAGTAAGACCACTATCCTGGGAGCCTACGCATTTAGAGCACCTGATTCTAGAAATGGAGAGTAGGGTCCCTGCCTGCCATTTATTCACAGTTGCATACTCTCAGGAATGAACCCTTTTTGGCTTATCTCCCATCACATAAGCAAAATAAATTTCAACTACAGAGAATGGATAATAAAAGGGAAATTAAAATGAGAGAAAGGAAAAGTAAGAAAGAGTTTTGAAGGTTTCTATGAAGAAAGAAGGGTCAAAGAAGTAGGATTAGATCATTCCAATTATAGATTAGTATTATTGATCCCAATCTCAATCCCAAGCATTGAAGGAAAAATAATAGGACATGAGGAAGAGAAAATGTATGTAACTCTAAAATTGTGAAGGTGAGTTGGATGGACCATCCCATAACAAGGAAAATGATAGTAGAATAAATTAGAAAATGGTATCTAACAATAAGTTCTTTCAAGGAACACATTGGGAGCAGAGATTCACATAGAATTAAGATGAAGGATTAGAATAGTCTACCAACAATATGGTAAACATGAGAAAAGAAATAATGAAATTCATCAGCAGACACTGATATGGTTTAACTAAGAAACAACATTTAGCGAAAGGTACAAGGAAATTATTTCAGTACCAAACATATGAACAATAAATGACATATGACATAAGTTAAAGCCAAAAAAAAAAATAATCTAATGGAACTATAGAGAGAAATTGACAAACAGGAGCACTGTTTAATACCTTGATGTGACACTTGCAGATTTAGACAATTTAATGAAAGTAAATAAGAAGGAAGCTAAAGATTGGAAGAGAATTTTAGAAAACATATTACATGCCTCTAGTAACTACTAAGTAAGAATTTTAGAGGAGAGAAATTCTCAGCATTAAATAGCTCTTTTACAAATAATGACCATATATACTAGTGCATGAAATCTTTATTCACTGCATCATGGTGAAAATTACAAAAAATAAGGGAAATTTGAAGAAAGCATTCAGACTCCAATATATAACATAATCCTAAGGAATATTTAGGTCAAAGAAGAAATCACGAAGGTAATAGACACTTTGCTAAAAGAAAATTATAACAATTAACTTTTTGAATGTGACAAAAACAGTTCTTTGGCAAAAAATTATATTTCTAAGCATGATAGTCCAGAAAAGAATGAAAAGAACAATAAATTTGGTCATGAAACCAAAGTCAGACAAAATAGAAAAGCAACAAATAAAATTTTATAAAATAAAATATGAATATGAAAGATAAATGTTTAAAAGAATAACATCACATTGATAAAATTAGTTTTCTTTGAAAATGCTAATTTAATAAACAAATCATTAGTTATTTTTTAAAAAAGGAAAACCAAAACAACATAAAAAATCTAAAAGGAAATTTACAGCATAAAAAAGAAAGAAAGGAAATCAGGCAATTATTTTCAATTTATATGCCACAAAATTCAAACCTGAGAAGAATTAAAAGAATATTTTAAAATATTAAAACTTAGGTTAAACAAATAAGAAATAAAAAATGTTAAAAATACACATTTCAGAAAAAGAAATTGAAAAAATATAAATAAACTTGCAAAAGAATAACGAGTGAGTTCTATGAACTATCAAAAAAACAATGAACTACCAAAATACACAAATCATTTCTAAAAATACAAAACTAGTCCATCAAACTAAATGACATATTTTATGAAACAAATATGATGCTGGTAACTAAACTGGGAAGAAATAAAGCAATTTATCAAATAACATTTATTAAGTGATAACTATGTGCAAGGAATTATACTCAGCACCAAGTGCACAAGGAAAGGCAAAAGACAACACTTGCTCTCAAGGAGCTTACAGTTGAACGGTTAAAAGGAGGCAAAGAAAAAAACTATGGAATAATATTTCCAATGAATAGTGATGAAAAATAGTTAAGTACAACAAAAGAAAAAAATCACTACTGTTGAAAGGGTTGTTCTGGAATAGGTATGCTAATTTACTTTTGGGAGTCTGTGAATTGGTTAAAATATTTTGTAAAACAACCTATACTCCCACAGTCACTAAACCATACAAACTCTTTGATCTAGCAGTACTATAATTGAGGGTGTACTTCAAGGAGGTCAAATATTCATATGCATATGGATATTTATAGCAGTACTTATTTATAATGGCAAAGATTCAAAAACACATCAGATGTCCACTGATTAGGGAATGGTTGCAAAAGGGTAGTGTGTGAGTGTAATGGAATTTTGCTCCATCATAAGAATTAGAGAATTTTCTATGTCCAAAGGGCTACAAAAATATGCATACCCTTTGGGACACCAATATCACTTCTAGGACTGTATCCCAAAGAGATCATAAAAATGAGAAAAGGTCTCACATGTACAAAAATATTTATAGTACCTCTCTTTGTGGCGGCCAAGAACTGGAAATCGAGGGAATACCCATCAATTGGGGAATGACTGAACAAGTTGTGGTATATGAATATAATGGAATACTATTATGCTATAAGAAAAGATGAACAGGAAGACTTCAGAGAGGCCTGTAAGGACTTATATGAACTAATGCTGACTGAAATGAGTAGAACCAGGAGAATACTGTACACAGTAAAAACCACAGTATGTGAGGACTGTTTCTGGTAGACCTAGCCCTTCACAGCATTGCAATGATCTAAAACACTTCCAAAGGACTCTCAAGGCTAAATGCCATCCCTATCCAGAGAAAGAACTATGGAATCGAAATGCAGAATGAAGCAAACTATTTTTTCTTGTCTTATGTTTTGTTTTGGTTTGTTTTTTCTCATGGTTTCTCCTATTCTTTTTAATTCTTCTATGCAGCATGACTAGTGTGAAAATGTGGTTAATAAGAATGCATGTGTAGAACCCGTATAAGATTGCATACCATCTAGGGGGAGGGGGGAGGGGGTGCAGAAAATCTAAGACTTATGGAAATAACTCAAAACAAATTAATTAATTTAAAAAGAAATGGAGAATATTAGTTTCAAAAAATATTAAAAATGTTACATGAACATATGTTTAACGAACTAAATAGATTTAAGACAATGTTTTATGTAATGATTATAATAATGATGCTATTGGAAATAACTTTGAAAGACATTTGAATTCTGACCAAAGCAATGACTAATCATGGTTTCAAAACACTGATGATGAAATATATCTCCTACCTTTTGGTGGAAAGTTGATAGATTAGAAGAGCAAAATATATGTATTGTCAGACATGACCAATTTGTTGGTTTGCTTTGCCTTGAGGAAGCTAGGTGGTGCAATGGATGGAGTGTCAGGGCCCTCGAAAAGACTCATCTTTCTGAGTTAAAATCTGGTCTTGATCAGACACTTAGTGGCTATGTGACTCTGTGGAAGATATTAAACTTGTTTGTCTCAATTTCCTCATTTGTAAAATGAGCTAGAGAAGGAAATGGCAAACTACTCCAGTTATCTTTGCAAAAAAATGGCCTCACAAAGAGTTGGAAACAACTCTCCAAATTTGCTTGACTATCCCTATTTGCTACAAGGGGTGACTTCTTTCTAAAGGGAAGGGCAAATGGGTTTTCAGGTATTGATAGCTATGAAAACAAAGAATATCTTCCCAATTTTTTTAATGCAGAGAAGAAAAAAAGTTAAAAAGGGCTACAAATAGATCAATTTTGTTAAGACTTTGTTATTTATACAGATGCAATAAGTTTCATATAAAATATATATAACATATAATATATAAAATGTATTGTGTTCATGTAAATAAAATAAATAACAAATTTTACATATTATATAATATCTACATATTATATACTGTAAAAAAATATCATCTCTATAAATAAGGAAGTCTTAAAATTGCTCTCTCTTTATGTGTGTGTATATAAATATATAAATACACACACATATGTACTTATCAGTTCATAGTGTCTTATACAATCTTCTTTCATCCTTTTTATATGTTGAAATATTTGATGAGGATGTGATAAGACATGACCTGAAAGGGCCAAGGTCTCCCATTGCATCCTGGGTCATCTCTGGTTGTCCTGATGAATATCAGATCACTGGACCCAGATGGCTCATGATAAGAAAGTAAGATTGGTGACCTTGCACAGCCCTCCCTCACTCAAATCAAACTCACTTTCAAGTCATGTCATCATCTTGATATCATGGTCCTCTTCAAAAATGAAGGACAAACACAAAAACAATATGTTGAAATATTTATTTTTATGATTGTACAAATAGAATAAATGCAAAATTATAATTGAAACCAAATTTTTCAAAGTAGGAATCAGAAAGACAAAAAGAAAAAATTGAAAATACAGTAGAAAATATCTCAAAAACCTGAGAGACTTTGAAAAGGAGAATGAAAGATTTGGAACTCAAAATATGAATGAGGAAGAAAACTTGGCAACTACTTTGGTAGAATGCAGGAATCTAACATAAGGTAGAGAATGTTCTTAAAGACTGGAGGAATGAAGATTATTTGAGAATCATAGGTTTCTCAGAAAATCACACTGAATCAAAAACTCTAATGGCTAATAACTATATTGAATAACACAAGAAAATTGCTCTGATATCTTAGAAACAAGACAAAATGAAGATTATTAGACTCTACTGAGAAACAATATTTAGCTTTGCTTAAGCTTCAGAACTTTAATATCAATAGCAAATATTTCAGGTAGGCAGGAATCTAGCTTTAACTTTTTAAATCACATAGTTCAGGACTACTTCTTCATTAGGATAAAGAAAAAAAGAGATAGGAATACAATATTTCAAAAAGCAAAAATGAATAAATGGAATCCTAACATTATATATTGCTGAGCTGATCTTACTTTTTAATGAATAATAATAATCTTAAGCAAAAGGGAAGAATTTGAGTCAATCTCTCCAAAGAAATTTCAATAAAATTTCAATAAGTTAACAAGGAAAATTAAATAAGGATAGTTAATAGAAAAGAAAAATTAAAACCAGTTTAAGAAATTGGTGCTCTCTTTACTCTAGGCTAAGACAAGGGTCTCAAATAAACAAGCAAACAAAAAACCCTTTCACATTAGTTCACCAATAACAAAAGAAGTAACAGAAAAGTTTTTGGGTAAAAGAAATCTAAGACATTTAAGAGATTTAGAAGAACTCTTCAAATAATTTCAACATATGTCTACTGAAGAACAAATAATTATCTAAAGATTAAATGCAAATGATCAACAACCTTATGACAAAAAGCTTCAAATCAGTGATAAGAAAATACTCATTAAAATAGCTCTGAAGTACATATAGTCTTACTCATGTAACATTTTTGAAAATATTATAAGACATAAGTAACTGATTTTGGAGAGATTGTGGGAAGGTGGATGTTCCTTATTGGTAGAGTTGTGAAATAGTCTTATAATTTCCAGAAACTAATTTAGAAGTTACATTAGAAAATTTACTAAAGTGTCCATATCCTTTACACTTGAGATCCTACTTACTAGGCTTATATCGAAGAAAAGCCAAAGAAAAAAATTCCTATAGAAACATTCATATCAGTACGTTTTGTGGTTGCTGACAAATGTTGGAAAAGGATGTCAAGGTTCTTTAAGCTCAGAATGAGTGGGCCCTTGAGAAGAAAACTAAGGGAACCAAGTTTTCATTTGTTACTGAGAAAGAAATGAGAATAAATAAGCTATATAATGGATAGGACAATGATGATGAAAAACACAGAATTGCTCAATTCTTATTTTGCTTCTATTTTCTTTGTGAAGAAAATACATCCCTTGGACTACAATAGACAAAACAAAAATAAGAGTCAATATTCATTATTAATAGGGAGATGAAGGGCTATCTTAATTCACTCTTTTAAAAAGTTTTATTTTTACATAGTCACTTCCCACTGCATGTTCTTTATCAAGCATTGAAAACTACCTTAAAAAAAGCAAAATAAAAAATCTAACCATATTTCATAGAGTTTGTAACTTTCCACTACCTTAGGTACCACCTCACTGCTGTAATGAAAGGAGCATTTTATCATGTTTATTGTTACCATGATGAGTCATCTTTTGAGCATAGCTGAATTTAATCTTGGTTATTTATACAATTAGTTTCATTTCTATCATTACAGCTAATTGTCAGTGTTTTATTCTTACTATACTTTCTTTTCTTTTCACCAAAGAACACAAATCTTCCCAAATCTTTGCGAATCCCATATATTCATAATTTCTTATAGCATAATAGTATTTCATCACAAAATGTATCTCAGTTTACATAAGCATATTGCTAGCTGCTCCATCAGACTGTGAGTTCTGCTATTAGAAAATGAGCTCTTCCATGAGGCTGGGAGCTCCTTGAAAGCAAAGACTCTCTTTTTCTGATTTTTTTTTTAATCCCCATCACTATTTAGTGATGATGGATCCTGCAATTTTTCTTCCTTTCATTTTTTCCTCCAAATTGTTCCATACCCTAATTCATATTTCTAAAATATTCCCCTGGACAAGTATAAAAACAACTAAAATTTACACAGTACTTTATAGTTACAGAGTATTTCAAATGAATACTAATTTGATCCTTAAAACAACCCTGTTTGCATAAGGAAAGCAGGGTAATAAAAGTATAATTTGATGTTTAGAAGAAGGATAAGAAAGAAGCAGCTAGTTTTTTTTCTGTTGAATATTTAATTTGCAGAAAGAAATTTATATTACTGTTGCCTTATCTCCTTGATCTTGAAACTATTCCTACCATTGCTTCAGAGTGAGTGGTTGGTAGGAATATTTAGCTGTAGACCAGTCTGCGTTTAGCAAGGTGGCAAGGAGAATGATAGCAAGGGTTTGCGCTGGGGCCTGTGTTATGCTCTACTTGAAAATTTCTTCATTGGACGTGGCTGAAGAAAACAAATGTTGTATCTAATCCTTCTGGTTAGATCATATGTGTCTTCATTGTCAGTTGTTGAACTCAAATTTTAATTGTCAGTTTGGGGATTCTAACCTGGTTCAAATACCAGCTTACCTCAACTACTATGTACCTCTTGAATCACACTGTGCAATTCCCAATTGTCCTCCCTGGGTCTCAATTTCTTCTGTAGAATGTAGAAATTAGATTAAATGATCTCTCAACTTACTTTCAAGTTTTAGTCTATAATTCTCTAGCCACAGGTTTTCTGATTCTTTGCACTGAATTCTCTCTCATATTATGTTTAACCAGCCTTCAGTACATAAAATTTTGTTAGTGTATGTTTTTATGTCATTTGTGTAAACATTCAATTGTCTTTTCTCAGTCTTTGTCTTTCCGTACCAGTCTGCATCAATTGGTATTGTTAAACAATCCCTTTTCCTGAATATCCTTCTTTTAATCCCTCTGTGTTTTTTTAAATAGTATTTTCTGGCTCTGCTCTTACTTATACAATCACTCCCTCTCTGGCTACTTTGCTGGATCCTTATCCATGCCTTAAACCCTGTATGAGGATAAACTCTAGGATTCATTTTCTCCCACCATGATTTTGCACAAGTTTCCCTCCTTTTCCCAGAATGTTTTCCCTCCTTGCCCCTTTCCCTCTTGAAATTCCTGGTTCCCTCCAAAATTTAGATGAAGTCCTACTTTCTACACACGGGCTTTTCTTATACCCCTTCTTATCATAGCTCTCATGGCCACTCATTCCAACTACTCAAAATACTGTACATATTTAATGATTTGTATGTGTATATGCTATTTTCCCTCTGTAGAATGTAGGTTCCTTTAGAGAAAGAATTATCTTGGTTTTCCCTCTCTCCAGTGATATAGAATGGAATATAGTATGTAAACAACAAATGCTTATTGAATCGATCTAAATCCAATGAACGACCAAAGTATTCTGGGTGAAAAGATGGTGTGTGGAGCTAAAAAGAAGTACTTGTAATAACAGTGAAGGATACCTGTTTTTTTTAACTCTTCATGAATATTTTATTTTTCCCCAATGTCATGTAAAAATTTAAACTTTTTTTCTTAATTTTGAGTTTCAAATTCTCTTCAATCCTTTCCCCTTCTTCTACCCTCTAAGATGACAAGCAATTTGATATAGATTATAGATGTGCAATCATGCAAAATATGTTTCCACATTAGGGAATGGTGTGAAAGAAAACAGACCAATAAAAAACCATGAAAAAAATAAATACAAATAATATGTTTTGATATGCATTCAGACTCCATCAGTTCTTATTTTGAGGTGGACAGCATTTTAAATCATGAACCCTTTGGAATTCTTGTGCATCATTATTGTTGAGAATAGCCAGTGCATTCACACTTGATCATCATACAATGTTGCTGTTACTGGTTTTGTTCTGGTTTTGTTCACTTAACTTTATATCAGTTCATGTAAGACTTTCCAGGTTTTTCTGAAATCATCCTGATTATCATTTCTTATGTCACAATATTATTCCATTATAATCACATAGCACAACTTGTTCAGCCATTCCCTAAATTATGACATTCTAGTAGTGTTATTGTAGGATCAAAGGGTATAGACAGTTTTATAGCCCTTTAGGTAGAGTTCCAAATTGCTCTCCAGATTGGTTGGATCAATTCACAACTCCTAGTTGTGCTAGTGTTCCAGTTTTCCAACATCCCCTCCAACATTTATCACTTTCTGTCATATTATCCAATCTGATAGGTTTGAGGTAACTCAGAGTTGCTTTAATTTGCATTTCTCTAATTGATAGGAGTTTAGAGAATTTTTTCATATGACTATAGATAGCTTTGATTTCTTCATCTGAAAACTGCCTATTCATGTCCTTTGACCATTTATCAATTGAGGGATGACTTGTATTCTTGTAAACCTGACTCAGTTCTCTATATATTTGAGAAACCTTTATCAGAGATACTTGCTGTAAAAAAAAAAAAAAAAAGATCCCAGCTTTCTGCTTTCCTTTTCATCTTGGTTGCATCGGTTCTATTTGTGCCAAGATTTTTTAATTTAATTTTTAATTTAACATAATCAAAATTTTACATTCTGTGTTGCTTTTTATCTCATTTGGTCATAAATTCTTCCCTTATCCATAGATCTGACAGGTAAATTATTTTTTGCTTTCCTAATTTGTTTATGGTATCACCCTTTATGTCTAAATCATGTACCCACTTTTACCTCCTATTTGTATGTGATATAAGATGCTGGTCTATACTTATATTATGCCATATTGTTTTCTAGTTTTCCTAACAGTTCTTGTAAAAAATGCATTCTTTTCCCAAAAGTTTGAGTCTTTAGGGTTACCAACCACTAGATTATTATGGTCATTTACGACTTTGTCTTGTGTACCTAATCTATTCCACTGATCCACCACTCTATTTTTTAGACAGTATCAGATTATTTTTATGATTATCATTTTATAATGCAGTTTGACATCTGGTGTGGCTAAGGCACCTTCAGTAAAGGATTCTGGTAGGGAATGAATATCTTAAACTAAACTTTTAAATGAGCAGTTATAAATTTAATATTGAAAGTCAACTTTAAAGTGGTTATTCTCATCTGAGGTTATGCACTTTTTATATTTGCCATGCATGAGTGAAAAAGTTGGAGCATATGTTTTATGTTAATTCAGATGAAAGAAGTATAGTACCAGAGTTGTTCAAATTGTTTGATTCTTATGTTATGGGTGATTAAGCTGTGCTTTGGTCAGTGAGACACATGGATTAATATATTTGCCTAACTAAACTGGATTAAAACTACCAATGGACAAAATAGAGAATTAATTTAAAAAACATGGAATATAATAAATTTCTAAGTGTTGAAATATGGAATTTTTTTTCCTGAAACTGGATCTTTTCTTCACTAATTTATTTTCTTCTTTCAGTTAAATGATTTCCCTAATTACCTAATTAGGTAACAGTAGCCTAACAGATGAAAATGGAGCTTTACCATAATGATAATAGTTTACATTTGCATTTAAACTCAACAGTTTTAAAAGTACTTTCACATATATTTTTCATGTGATCATTTCAATTACCATAGAATGCAGTGATTTCCAATTTTGAGTACAATATCCCACATTTATTCCTAAACAATTCCTACCACTTTATACTTTTCATGAAATAATCTATGTAAATCATTTTATTGATTTATATTATATTTAAATAGAATAAGAACTTATTGCAATGATAAAATAGCATACAAATTATAGACATAAAAGAAAAATAATTACTAAATAACATATACCATATATTCACTTTCACAAGGTCGTAGGATTATAGATTTAGAAATGGGTGGTACTTTAGAGAGGCCTCATGATGTGATAGATCAGACAGTGGAATTGGATGGAATAAGACCTAGATTCAAATTCTGACACAGACACTATCTGTGTGACCTTGGGCAAGTCAGAGAGCCTCTTTATGTCTCAGTTTTCTTAGATATGAAATGAAGGGATTGGTCTCATTGATGTTTCAGGCCATCTTATCCTTAAATCTATTATCCCATGAGATCATTGAGACCACTTCCCTCTTTTATAGTTAAGGAAACTGAGATCCAGAGAGATTAAGTGATTTTCAAGTTAACAGAGGTAGTAAGAGGCAGAGTCAGGACTCAAGCAAAGATTTAATATCTAAACACAGCAGTATGAATCACACTATTAACCTGAAGGCAAAAGAGATAAACAGGATAGCAGGGAGGAGCCTTTCATTAAACTTCCGTGCCAATGTTAATGAGATATATGAGACCAAGTGATGTGAAACAGTCTGGTAGTTTTTGCCCCCACCTCCAAAAGTTGTAGGTCCAAGCAAGGGCCCTTTCATTGGACATCCTTGCCTGACCCTCCCTTGCACAGGAAATCTCCTTAGTTTGTGGTGGTGGTGGTGGTGGAATCTAGGACTTAACCATGACAATTTTGAATTAGGACCTGGGCAACCTAGCTATGACAGTCAGGCACATGTCTGATTGTTGAGGAGAAAGGGAGAAGCTGCATAGGCTGAGTCCCTGTCCCCATCTGACAAAAGTCAGAGTTAATGTGGGGTATCAGAGCTGCTTCAGAATATATTATCATTGTAAGCATTCATATCTTCCTCTTGAAGAGTCTCCAAACCCATTCCCCCCATAGACAAGGGAGACCCTGGTTATTGAGGATCCTATTACTTTTGCCATTAATAATACATACTTTAAATATTTTACTGGAGAGAGCTCTAGTTGTAAAAAAGAGCCAAAGAGAAAAACTAACCATTTGGGGTCAGCTTATAGAATTGTACCCAGTCTTTGTGAGTCCAGAGTCCATGGGGGGAGGGGGTTGAGCTACAGATTTCATTTTGAAGACTTACATAGAATATTTACCAAATCTCTTTTTGTGAGCCCCACACAAAAAGAAGATGTCATGGTACCATGAAAGGATACTGGCTTTCTAATGAGGGAACTGTGCTTCAAATTTCAAGACTGGGGCAAATATCAACCCTGATTTTTTGCTACCTACATGACATAGAACAAATCAATTTCTGCTCCTCAGTTTTCTCATCTGAAAAATGAGGAGATTCAATGAGTTTCCTTCTAGTTCTAAATCTATGATCCAATGAATAACTTTTGGGGACATATTAGAATTGTTTGTGTGTATTTTGCCAGCCTACCTAACTTAGTTTGGGATGAGTTAAAACAGGTCATTTAGATATATATGTATGTAGATAGACACATAGATATATAGATATATATTTTGTGTGTGTGTATCATATATACACTAATTGTAACATGTATAAACATGGATAAATCACTTAACTACTTTGTGCCCTGATTTTCTCACCTGTAACATGAGATGGTTAGACTTCAGAGGTGTCAAAATCATGGTCCCATGGACCTGAAAACTCCTGAATGTACCTGAAGCATATTAATATGTAATTGGGAAATGTTTGACAAAATAGATAAAGACAATAAAACATATATCTTGTTTATGGGTTTCTAAGTCAATATATAGCCTGCAGGGACCCATTTGTATTTGAATTTGACACCACTGTTAGCCTAGATAATCTGCAGGTTGAATTCTTTAATTCTGTCTATGACTGATCAAAGGTCTTCCAACTCCTTCAGTGCTTTTTATACTCATGTTGAATGTGACATTAGTCTTAAATCAGCACTGAAAATGTAGGAAAGGAGTATTGGAAAATGGAGAACAAATCTGGTAATCATTGCCTAAGTAGCAGCTATTAAAAAAATTATTAGAGGCTGAATGAGGTAGTAGTGGCCTAGGCAGAAGAATAAAGGAGTGACTCTTATGTGTTGGTACAACTCCCAGGCAATCTGTCCCTTTCTTCTCTTGGCACAGTCAGCAAAGACAGATGGAGAAGAGAGAAGAATGGAGAAAAAAGAAAACATTTTCCCTTAAGATGTTGCTTATATTATAAAAAATGAACATGGGAGGGGAAAAATCCTTGACTGACCATTCCTGTCAAAAGCTGTTCCTTTAAGGGACTAGTTTCAAACAACTCACATATTCAGTTAAATAACTATGGAATCTCATAAGAAAAAAAGTATAAGTAATATTATTTTTTAGAATTCAGATGGAATTTTGAGGTAACGAATAAAATACTATCCATTTCAAATAATATTTTGAATATATAATACACATTAGGTTGTTATTTTGAGAGATTTGAGATAGTAACTATAAGGTAATGAAGTAGTATCAGGTAGATACTATCAGTATCTGGTAGTAAATGATGCCTGTAACACTAGTTGTGTGACTGAGAAATTTACTTAAGATCTCCAGGCCTTTAGCATGTTTATATTTATGTAGTTCCACTCTTTGGACTCACTCATTCATATTTGCAACTAATATTTTTCAACTTATATTTGCAGATTGTGACAGTATAGAAAAGTAGCAACTACCTCAAGGTTCTCAGGGTAAACCTTGAGGGTAGCTATCATTCTTTATTGTAATGTGTGTTATAAGTCAGCAACATTCAGTTAATAGACACATTTAAAATAAATAAAACAGCATAACAAGAAGCAAAGCTAAACAACACTCCTCTGGAGGTGCATACTTCTGCAAATACGCACAATGTCTATATTGGAATGTAAACACAAACTCTGACTTATAGTGATCATATAGTATATTTCCCAAATTTTCATCTCTTCAGGCTGCACTCAGAGAAAAGTGATTAAAACTTCCTTGTCACCATGGAAGAAAATCTCCAGTGGAGTGCTTTGTGGATCTTTACTACATAACATTTTTTTACTAGACTTAAAGACATGAATATCGTGATAATCAAATTTGCAGATTACTCAAATTGGGGAATGATAGCTAATAAGTGGTAGACACAGTCAAGATCCAAAAAGTTCTTAATGGGTTTATCTCATTGTTCCAGAATGAATAAGGTGAATTTAATAGATCTAAATTTTAAGTCTTATTTTATTTGTGACTGGTGTTTCACTATTTCAGCAGGATCTAAATCTTTGTGATTCCATTTGGGGATTTCTTGGCAGAGATACTGGAATGGTTGGTCATTTCTTTTTCTACCTTATTTTATAGATGAGGAAACTGAGGCAAATGGGGTTTAGTGACTTTACCAGGGTTACAGAGTTAGTAAATGTCAGAAGTCCAGATTTGAACTCAGGAAGATGAGTCTTCCTGACTCCGGGTCCAACACTCTATCCATTGTGCCTTATACCTGGCCTTAAGTCTTATACTTGGATTATGAAAATTGAACTTTACAAGTGTAAGATAAAGGAGGTATGGTAAGAGCGCTGCTTGTGGAGACAAAGTGGGGGAGTGGCATGCTGCATGGTCACTATAAGTCAAATGTTTGATATAACAGCTATAAAGATAAACATGATCTTGAACTGCTTTAAGAGAGCCACAGCTTCCAGAGATAAAAAGACAGACCCTCTGCATTCTGTCGTGACCAGACACCAGTAGATTATTGTGCTCAATTCTGGGCACAACATTTTAAAAAGAATATTGATAATCTATGGCATCATAGATGTGTGTGTGTGTGTGTGTATGTGTGTGTTCATCCTATGTTGCTAAAGAAGACCATGCCATCAGAGAAATAATGACATGACTTGCACTTGACTTTGTTTTGAGTGAGGCAGGGCTGTGCAGGTCACCAGCCTCACTCCTCCTCCAGAGCCATCTGAATCCAGTGACTGGAGATGACCCAGGATGAGGCAATTGGGGTTAAGTGACTTGCCCAAGGTCACACAGCTAGTGAGTGTCAAGTATCTGAGGTGAGATTTGAACTCAGGTACTCCTGACTCTTGCACTGGTGCTCTATCCACTGTACCACCTAGCTGCCCCATGGCATCATAGATAGATTTTGGAGGAAGACTTGGATTCAAATTTTGAGTCAGACCTTACTAGCTGAGTCAACCTTGGCAAGCTATTTAACTTCTTTTGACCTCAGCTTTTTCCCTCTCTAATATGGGAATAGTAATAGCATTAATCTGACAGGTTTATGAGGATCAAATGAGGTTATGTCTTTATAGTGCTTTGCAAATATTATATCCTTCTATAAATGTGAATTACATTATCATCTATAAAATTATAATCTGGAGAGGTAGGCAATCAAAATGGTAGAGTCTGAAGTTCATGCCATATGATGACTTCATAAAAGAGTGATATTATTTACTTAGGAGAAGGGAGGATATAAGGATGACATTATAGCTATCTTCAAATATTTAAAGGTTAGTCATGAGAGTTCTAGAAGTTAAGATGGCATATTAAGCAGTAAATTAAGAACTCTCCCATACTCATCTCCAAACAACCATGAAATACCATCCCAAACAAATCCTGAAAAAGCCAAGCAAAAACCAGCATAAAAGATGGAGTGAAACAGTCTTTGAGTCTAAGAAACTTGGAAGATTGGCAGGAAAGCTGCCTCACTTGGGTAAAATGGGAGTGCAGTCCATGACAGGAAGTGCCCCAGCGATCCAGTAGCAGCTCCTATCTCAGCAAACCAGTGTTAGATCATGAGCCCTCCTGGTAAAGCAGGCAAACACCAAGACCAGGACTTCCCATGTGGTCAGCATAGCAAGGAGAATGGGCAGACTCAAGTTCTGAGAACCAATTGTGCTTCAGTATAACCTCAGGAAAAGAGGGAATCTCCAGGAGCCAGAATACCCATGCTGCAGTATAACTTCAAGCAAACAAGTGATTGCTTCACTGTAATCCCAGACAAAGAGGTAAAAACCAACCATATAGGTGCCTAAGCAAACAGACAGTGACCAATCTGGACCTCTGCCAAGTGCTTAAGTACAGCCCTGAGGAAATAGGAAGCCCCTAGCAGCCAGACCTCCATGTGCTTCAGTGAAATGCTAGGGAAACACAGAAACACCCCACCTGCCTCAATCAGTGTGAGACACCACCTCTAGGACTCCAGCTCAGCATCAGGTAAGCTGCCAGATGCTTATAGAATCCGGCAGCATCAGTCACCCCCACTCCCATTCTACCCTCTCAGCACAGCACCAGACAAGAGAATCCCCTGTGGGCCTCAGAGTAACATTAATGCGGCACTAGGTAGTCCCTGGGAGTAGGTAGCCTGTAGTCCCTAGCACAAGAAGCCTCAGAGAGTTCTTCTTCCACCCCGGGAGCAGAGTTGAAATTTAAAACAAAGGAAAAAGGCCAAAAAGATGAGTAAAACAACAAAACAAGTATCTGACTATAGAAAGCTATTATGATGATAGTAAAGACCAAGACACAAACTGAAAAGAGGACAACAGTGTGAAAACATCTATGGGAAAAACCCTAAAGAAAAATGGGAAGTGGTCTCAGGCTCAGAAAGAACTCATGGAATAGGTCAAAAAGAATCTTAAAAATATAATAAAAGAGGTAGAAGAAAAATTAGGAAAAGATGAGAGTGATGTAAGAGAGTTAAAAAAAAACCTTCAATAGTTTGGAAAAAGAAAACTGTTTAAAAAGTACAATTGCCCAAGTTGGCTGGGGGAGGGTGAGGGAGTTCAAAAGCTAATTAAGGAAAACAAATCCTTAAAAGTTAGAATTAGGCAAGTGAAAGCAAATGAATCTATGAGACATCAAGAATTAATCAAAAAAATTTAAAAAAATGAAAAAATGGAGGAAAATGTAAGCCCATAGGAAAAACAACTCCTGGAAAACAGATCCAAAAGAGAAAATATCAGAATCATTGGACTCCTGGAAAGCCATAATCAAAATGAAGACCTGGACAGCATCTTTCAAGAAATTATCAAGAAAAAATGTCCTGCTATTCTGGAATCAGAAGGGAAAATAGGCTTTGAAAACATCCACCCATAACCTCAGGAAAGAGATTTCAAAATAAAAACCACAAAGAACAGTACAGCCAATTTCAGAACTATCAAGTCAAGGGAAAAATATTACAAGTGGCCAGAAAGAAACAATTCAAATATCAGGGAGTCACAAAAAGGATCACACAGGACTTGGCAGCTGCACCATTAAAAGTTAAGAGGTCATGGAACATGATATTCTAGGAGATAAAGGAACTAAGACTACTACCTGACAAAACAAAGCATAATATATCAAGGGGAAAAATGGTCACCCAATGAAATAGAATTTCAAGATTTCATAAAGAAAAGACCAGAATTAAAACAAAAAAAAATTGATCTCTAACATCAAGACCCAAGAGAAGTATAAACAAGTAAAAAAGAAAAAGAAGGCAAACTGTTTACATCCCTACACAGGAAAATGATACTTGTAATTCTTAAAAATTGTATCCCTAATAGTACAGTTAGAAGGAATAGACCAAGGATATGAGTATATGGGTATAAAGTGAACTTCGGGGAATGACATAAAAATTAAGGGATGAGAAAGAGGAGTACAATAGGTGTAGAAGGAAGGGAGAGGTAGAAGGAGGAGATTATTTTAACAGGTGAGAAAGACCTATTACAGTGGAGGGGAAGATGGGAGGTGGGGCAATGGGCATTGCTTGAACCTTACTCTCATTGGTATTGGCTCAAAGAGGGAATAGTATGCACAATCAGATGAATATAAAAATCTTTCTTACCTAGTATGGAAGTAGGAGGGGAGGAGATTATGTAAGGGGAGGGGTTGAGACTGGTAGAAGGGAGGGCATATCAGGAGAATGGTAGACAGAAGCAAAACACTGGTGAGGAGGGAAAGGGTGAAAGAAAAGAGACCACAAATAGGAGGAAAAATGATGGAGAGAAATAAACAAGTAGTAATCACAACTGTGAATATGGATGGGATGAGCTCTCCAAAAAAACCAGAAGTAGATAGTAGAGCAGATCAAAAACTAGAATTCCACAATATATTGTTCACAAGAAATATATTTGAAGCAGAGAGAAATGCATGGATTAAAGGCAAGGGTTAGGAGCATAATCTATTATGATTCAGCTGAAATTAAAGAAAAAAAACATCCAGAGACAGTCATCCTAATCTTAGGCAAAGTAAAAGCAAAAATAGACCTAATTAAAATGAAGGAAACTACATCTTGCTAAAAGGTACCATAGACAATGAAGCAATATCAATACCAAACACCAAGTGATATAGCATCCAAATTCTTAAAGGAAACGTTAAGTGAATACAGGAAGAAATAGACAGCAAAACTATACTTGTGGGGAACCTCAACTGTCTCTTCTCAGAACTCAATTAATACAACCAAAAAAAAAATAAACAAGAAAGAAACTGAGGAGGTAAACAGAATATTGGAAAAGTTAGATATGACAGACTTTGGAAAAAAAACTGAATGGGAATAGGAAAGAATATATCTTATTTTTCCTCTGCAACACATGGAACTTATGCAAAAATTGATCATGTAATAAGGCTTAAAAACCTCAAAAGGAAATGTAGAAAGACATAAATATCAAATGTATTCTTTTTGGACCATAATGAAATAAAAATTACATTCAATAAAGGGCAGTGGAAAGTAGATAAAAATGAATTGGAAAATAAATCATCTAATCCTAAAAAAATAAATGCATCAAAGAACAAATCATAGCAACAATCACTAATTTTATTTAATGAGAATGACAAAAATGAGGAAATGCACCAAAATTTATGGGATGCACTCAAGGCAGTACTCAGGGGAAATTTTATTTCTCTAAATAGTTACATCAACAAAATAGAAAAATAACATATCAATGAGTTGAACATGCAACTAAAAATAACAAGATAAAGAATAAATTAAAAATCTCCAAATGATCACCAAATTAGAAAATCAAGGGTGAGAATAATAAAACTGAAAATTAAAAAAAAATACTATTACGCTAATAAATGTAGGAGCTGGTTTTATGAAAAAAAAAATAAGATAGATAAGCCATCTGGTTAATTTGATTTAGAAAAAAAAAGAAAGAAGAAAACAAATATCCAGTATAAAAAATAAAAAGGGTGAAATCACCACTAACAAAAAAGGAATTAAATGAATCATTAGGAAATATTTGGCCCTATTATATGCCAATAAATTTGACAATCTGAGTTATGTGATATTTACAAGAGTCTAAATTACCCATACTAACAGATTAGGACATGGAATGCTAAATATCCTCACCTTAGAAAAAGAAATTGGACAAGCCATTAATGAACTCCCTAAGAAAAAAATCCCCATGGCTATAAGGCAATGAGGAAACAAAACTATCATTCTTTGCAGGTGATATGATGGTATACTTAGAGAACCCTAGAGAATCACCAAAAAAACTACTTGAGATAATTAATAGCTTTAGCAAAATTGCACCTTATAAGATTAACCCACATCATCATTTCTTTATATGATGAACAAAGGCCAGCAGCAAGAGCTAGAAAGAGAAATTCTATTTAAAATAACTGTAACTGAACTATTAAATTATAGATTGTTGGTAGGGGAACTTTCGAGGTCAAGTCTAAAATTAAGCTATTAGGCTTAGGACTTTAGACCAACAACAATAAGTTAGGGTCCTTTAATTCTTAGTAATAGTGTGGAGACAATTAGGTCAAGGGCTTATGAAGTTAGGATACATATTTATTATTTGTGTCTCAGTTGGTTAATGTTAAAAAAATCTGTTTGTGGTCTATATTGTAAATGCTTTGAAAGAAATATCACCTGACCAAAAGTTGGAATTGTGTTATGTAATATGAACTGTGTTAAAAATGGAAAATAAAATAACTAACTAATATAGAGTACTTGAGAATCTACCTACCAAGACAAATGAAGGAACTATATGACCAGACTAACCTATGAATGACTCAGCTCTTCAGAGTGACACAATGATCTAAGACAAGTACAAAGGACTCATGAAAGAAAATGCTATCCACATCCAGATGAAGGACTGATGAACTCTGAAAGCAGATCAGAGTATATTTTTTCACTTTATTCTTTTTTTTTTCTTTTTGATACATTTCTTCTTTTACAACTATGGCTAATATATAAAATGTCTTACGTGATAGCACATATATAACCTATATCAAACTACTTAACTTTGGAAGTGAGTAGGGAATGGGGGGAGGAAGGGAGAATAATTTGTAACTCAAAATCTTGTAAAAATGAAAGCTAAAACTGTTTTTGACCTGTAATCAGGAAAAAATACTATCAAAAAGGGGTATTCATGCAGAAGAGGGATTATTAGACAAGATCTATCCTGTCCCAGAATGCAGAATTAGCAGAATTAGGAGGCATATTCAGGCTAAATATGAAGAAAACTTCTTAACAGTTATTGCTTTACCAAAAAGGAGTCTCTCAAAGACACTGGATTCCTCCTAATTGAAGTTCTTTGATTAAAGGTTGGATGATGACTAGTTGGTTATATTTTAGAGAGGATTCTTTTTAAGGTGTAGGTTGGCCTAGTGGACCACCAAGATTCCTTCCAACTCTAAAACTGTAACAGACTAACCCCTCCGTATTTTTAATACTTTGGTACATGTTGTGAGCTAAGTTTTATGAGGATTATCCTTATATAAAATACATTGAATATTTTAGATAAAATGATGGGGTTGTCTACATTTCATTTATTATGGCAATTATCCAAATTTTTTATTAAGCATTAAAAAAACTCAGACATCGAGCCCTAGCCCAAGAAAACAGGTTTAAATTAGGGACTGTAGATTTATGTCTTTATTTATAAGTATTTGTGTTCTTGAAAATTAAGACAACTCTAACTTCAATGACGATCATTTCTATCAAAATTACACAAATTCAACAAAGTGCCTACTTTTAGAAGGGACTGTGGATACAAAATGAACAATAACTAAATAAGTATAATTGTAATCACTTAAAAATGAAATACAGAGTAGATTATGATAGAAGGCAAGAAAAGATCCAGATGAAGCACTCTGAGAAAATCTGTAAAGGGAAAGCTCACTTTTAGCTGAATGAATCCATGCAGGATTGAAAGAAGAGATAGTAACTGACATAAAGTCTTGATTGAAAAGTAGGATATCACCAAGTGGAGGTGATGCATTTCTTTGTTTCCTCTTATTTTAAAAATTTTTGTTAATCAGTTTTGTTGTTGTCTTTTATTTTTACATCACAGTATTTTCTGAATTTAACCCACCCATTTGCCTCAAAGGAGCCCTCCCTTGTAACCATACAAAATACATGTACATAGTATTTATAGGATGCTTTAAGGATTGTAAAACATTTTACATGTACAATCTCATTTAATTCTCACATGAACCTGAGAGGTAGGAGCTATTATTATTTTCATATTATACATGAGGAAACTGAGGCAGAGTTTCAGTAACTTTCCCAACATCACATAACTAGTTTCTGAGGCTGCATTTTAACTCAGATCTCCCTGATTCCAAATCAATTACTCTATCCACTGTCTCTAAGGATACTCTGACTAGGTAATCCTCTTCTTTATTGAAAGGGAAGGAGGTGCTTTCTTGTCTCTTCTTTGGGGACAACTCAGTGCTCCTTTTTAGCATTCCTTTAATTTATACCATTAACATCATTGTGTACTTTGTTCTCCTTGCTTCACTCAGCATCAGTTCATTCATGTATTTCCATTTCTCTCTTGATTCTTATCAATGGAGCAACAAAACTTGGTCACATTCAAATGTCAGCATTCAATTAGTGTCCAGCTGACAGGCACATATTTTGTTTCAGTGTTTGGTACCACAAAAAGTGCTATAAATATTTGGTATATATGGGCCCTATCTGTCTAGGTCCTCTGTAGAATATATGCCAGTATTAGGATCTTGGAGTTAAAAATTATGAATGGTGTAGTAATAATTCCAAACATAATCTCCAGTTGTTTTCCAGAATGGTTGGACAAGTTCAGAGCTTCATTACTTCTACAGCTTCAATACAGTAATATATTAACATTAGGGAATGTATTAATTAATTAACATAGGGAAAACATATTATACCATCAATATTGACAGTTTCCAAACTTTATTGTCCTGTGCCAATTTGCAGCATATGAAGTGAAACAGGTTTATTTTCATAAATATTTCTCTTTTCACTAGTAAACTGCAGGAGATTTTCACATGATTGTTGTTATTTTGAAATTATTTTTTTGAAAATCATTTGTTTATACATATATATTTATCTATTTTTGCTGTTACCTTTGATATTATATATTTGTATTAATTCTCTATATACACAGATTATTAGATCTTAGAAGAGATATTTGATGTGAAGATTATTCTACCAAAAGTTTCCTTTATTATTCTATCTATATTTATTTAGTTTGTGTAAAACCCTTAAAATTATAATAATAATGGTCCTTTGATGATGTTTTATCATTCTTATTATTTAGTTAAGGATTTTCCTGTTAGTAATAGTTGTGAAAATATATTATCTTATCCTCTTCTAATTTTTTAAAATGATAACCATTTTATACAGTCCTTTAGAAACCAGTGTGATATATGTTAGATATTGGTCTAAATTTATCTTCCAAGAAGCAATTTTCCTCTTTTTCCCATAGTTCTTGTCCAACATGGAGACCTCCTAGTACTTATGTTCTTGTATTCAACCAACAGTGGGCAAGTGAGATAAGTTTTTTCTGTTTCTTATTTGTATAGCATGTTTCACTTATGTAAAATGTCTTAACCAATTCCAGATAATTTTGGTGGCTATTATTTTGTAAAATAAATTGATATCTATTTCCTCCAATTGAATTTTGTTTTTATTTTTTGGATTCTACAAAATACATCCTTCAAATTTTGATTGGTATAGCTAAGTTTTTATAGGATATAGCTCAATAATGTTCTCCCTTAATTTAGGTTTTTTAAATAAATGACATTTTGAAATTATATCAACATAAATCTTATGTGCATCTTGGTAATTTAGCTCACAGATAATTTTTGTATTTATTTTGAATGGGATTACTTTCTGTGTCTCTATCTTACTCTGTGTGTATGTGTGTGTGTGTGTGTGTGTGTAATCTACGTTTCCACAATCAGCTAGAGTGATCAAGGTGGAGGCATTCATGAATTCCTCAATTGAACTAAAGATTTATAGGTTTTGGAGATTTCGTTTTTGTTCCAGACGTGTGATTTCATCCTCTCTTCCAATGAAATCAGTAGCTGTTTCGTAGAACCTCAGAGAGCTGCCTTACGTTGTGGGATGGAAGGGTGTATGGGGTCTGGGTGTGCTGCTGAGTAATTTGTTCAGGTCACACCGATGCTGGCCTTGAACAAAAGTCTTCCTTATTGTAATAGCAGTCCTCTATTCACTAAGCTCTCTTGATTGCATTAGTTATCTAAAAAAACATACAACTTTTAATTTGGTTTCTAATCTTTGGTGTTTTCTACCTTATTCTTTCTTTAATTTTCAAGATTTTGTGTTTGATACATATTTTGTGGTTCATTTGATTTTCTAACTTTTTTTTCTTTACAATACATGCTGTCAATTCTTTTTCTATTATAATAATAATGAGGTAGCATGAATATGACACTTTAAGATTTGCGAAGCACTTTACATATTATCTCACTTTTCCTCACAAGTGACAACTAAAAGTAAGTTAGATGTTATTATTGTATCCATTCTTACAGATAACAAACAGAAGCTGAGAGAGCTTAAGTGGCTTATTTAGGGTAGACATATTTTGATAAATTGTGTCAATTTATGGAATAGAAGTCAATGGTCCACCCCCACCTCCAATCTGCAGAAACACAGTCCCATTGGACAGTACTTTGTAGACCTTCTGCACTTCCTCAAAACGTACATGCAGTATCAATCACTAGCAAGCACTTACTACCAGCCAGAAAGTGTGCTAAGTGCTCACCATTCAAAGAAATGTAAAAGACAGGTCCTGTCCTCAAGACACTCACAATCTAATGGAGGAGAAAAGAAGCAATTATGTTCCAACAAGTTACATAAAGGATAAATAAGTAATAATTATAAGTAATTAACAAGTATGAACAATTAGTAAATACTAAGTAAACAGGGGGAAGGCACTAGAATGAAGAGGAATTGGTAAAGGTTTCCTGTAGAACATTATTTTGAAGAAAACCGAGGAAGCTAGGATCAAAAATGAGGGAGACCAATCAGGCACAGGAGCCAGCCCGTGAAAATACCTGGAGCCAAGAGATAATCTCTTCTGTTTCTAGCCTGCATTAATGCATTTCATGTTACAGAAAGGAGACCTGGGTCTTTGGCTCAGAGTAGATGTGGTGGGGAAGTGCTGGTAAGGGGTAAGAAGACTAGAAAGCTAATGGAGGGACCAGTTTATAAAGGGCTTTGAATATTCTTGATCGCACACACCTATACAGATGTACTGACCTGAGAGGACATACACATGGACACCCCCTCCTCGCCTCACATGCCAAAACCAACAAACCAAACAAAAATCCAGGACTTCCCCATTTTATATTTCTTTGTCTCACCTACCTCCCATCTTTCTTGTTTCATGCCTAAGACTTCTCAGTGGAAGGCTTTCCCTGGCTACAAAGCAATTCATTAGCAAATCTAATACATCTCCTCTCCTCTAAAACTGGTACCACCTGGTGCAGGCCCTCATCACCTCACCCTTAAATTATTGCAGTGCCCTGCTGGTTGCTATTGGCCACAAGTCTCTTCCACCTCCAGTCTATTTTCCAATCAAAAGCTAAAATAATTTTCTTACAGCATAGGTCTTACTACATCATCCTCTCTCACCCCTTCAGACCCTCTGTGCCCACTCTTACCCTTCCACACTCTATAATATCCAGTGACTCCCAGGATCAAATACAAAATCTTCTGTTTGGCTATCAAAACGCTCATAAATTGACGCCCTCCACTCTTAACACCCTTCCCATACATTCTTTGATGCAGTGTTACTGTCCTTCTGTCTGTTCCTTGACCAAGGCACTCTGTTTCTGGGCTCCAGGCATTTTCTCTAGCTGTCCACTGTGCCATGAATGCTGTTTCTCACCTCTACTTCCTAGTTTTCTTGCCTTCCTTCAAGTCCCACCTAAAATCTCATCTTTCTTGATCCTACTTAAAGCAAGTACCTGCATCTGTTGAATTTTTTGTCCTGTATACAGTTTGTTTGTACGTATAATTGTTTGCACTTTGTCTCCCCCACTAAATGATGAGCTCAAGGCAAGGATTTATCTTTTTTTTTATTTTTTTGCCTTCTTCCCAAAACTTAGTACAGTGCCTGGAACATAAAAGGTGCCAAGCAAATGCTTATTGACTGCCTGATTAATCTGACCATCTATTTTTAGGGATCATAGGATATGGAAATAGAAGCGATTTTTAAAGATCTTCTAGTCTAGGTACTCATTTTACAAAAAATAAAAAATGAAATTCAGAGATATTAACTAATTTGCACAAGGACACAGGTGGCATATAATCTGGGTTCCAGTCTCCTGTTTTTAATTCCAGCTCTTTTTATAATATTACATTAAACTATCCGGGGGTGGGGAACCTGAGACCTCCTAGGCCACACCTTAAGTGTGGCCCTTCATGGAAGTTTGTATTCATTCAAAGGGCTGCACTTGAGGATCTAGAGGTTCACATGTGACCTGGAGGCCACAGGTTCCCCCCCACCGCTCTATACTAATACCTCAAAAGAAAAGGCCATAGGAGCCTTCCAGGATAATCTTTTCTGTTTCTAACCTACATTAATGCATTTCAATAGCAAACTTCCAGAGAAAATATTTACACTGTTTTTACTTTTAAAAATTATATTGTAATAAATGAATAAATTATACATTAAAATTCATAAGCCATTACAGATAAAATTGCTGGAAAAATTTATTTGACAATAATTTCTAAAAATGTATAAAGATGATGTTGCTTTTTAAAAATTTATCTTCCAGTCTTATTACCAAAAGTATCTTTGTCTTTAAAAGATAGCTAACCCCTGTTTTAACTCTGAATATGTGTATAATGTAGCTATCTAAATATCTAACTTGAAACTAAATCAATCCTGTGATATTTTAATTTAACTAACAAAGTTTATGGCTTTTCTTGAGCTTCTTTTCCTTTTATTTCTATCCTGGGTCCTTTTCAGTTATAAATACTAGTATTGCCTAGGGAAGAATTTATTTAAAATACTATATTTCACATTCTTTATATGACTTGTGAATCATTTTGTGAACTATGATTCATTTAAACTTCCTGTGAAAATACGTGTGTGTTTGTGCATGAATAAAAAAAAAACAATAAGCACGAAGCTAAAATAATCTCCCAATGCTGAAAAGAAAAAAATACATATATCAAGAGCAACATGGCTAAAATCCTAGTTTCTAAACTGGGCGACCCATGAACAACAAACCCAGGGCCGTATCATTCTGACAAGCTTTGCTTGCCCAGCTTAGCTCGAAGGAGCCAGCACACAGGTTGAAAGAGAAAAATTCTCTTAAGTGTCAATCCCTCCTGCTGGCTCAAGAGAACAAAGCAGGCCGGTAAAGTGAATCAGATAGCACACTGTGCATGCCCAAGAGTCAGAATAAAGCCCAAAGGTCTAATTTCAGCTTTACCAGCCTTGGTTGTGTCCCTTTAAGTTCACTAAGTCGGATATACCTGTAAGCAAGCAGTCTAATGTTTTTATGATCTCATTGCTGTGAAAGCATTTAATAATAAGCCTCAGAAGTTGGAAAGTAAGAAGTAAATCTATGATGTCTAATGCCAAGGTTGTGTTCAATGTGTTGAAAGTTGATTAGGTTTCCTTTTAACACTCCTTGAAACTGACATTTCAGTACAGGTTTATTTTTTTTTCCCTACAAAACTTTTTTTTCATATACTTGATTCAGGATGATATACTGCCAAAATGGTCAAATGATTCCGAGGTAACAAGTAAGAACTGAAAATACCTTTTCTGTTCACCTAAGAAATGGGGATTTTTATCATGTGCCTGGGTGTCAAGGCAAGGACAAACTTTTGGACCTCCTCAATTAACATCATTGAAATATTTACATTTTAAAGAGATATTTGAGTTCTAGATTCCTGTGACTACTAAGAGATGAAACATACTTGAAATAGATGAATATCTGTTTACTTCCCAACTCCAAAATTCACTGCATTTCAATTTTAAAATATTTTTTCTGTCATATTTTTAAAATTCGTAAAAGAAAAAGATAGTTAATTTGCATGTCTTGTGTCTCTGGTATCTGACTTTAATCAGCTCTTTTATTGTGATTATTCCTCTCTACATATGCATTCACACAATGTGCATATACATATTTTCAAAGGAAGAGTTAGGTACATATTTCCTTATGCACGTGGGGAAGTGACAGAAAGATGCAAAGACTGGTTAGGTAAAGGATTTGAACTGCTCCTGTGCAGTGATCATGGCTTGCTCATTAACTGACAGTTTAATGGAGAGCCTTAATTATTATTATTTCTCACTCCCCAAAATACAACCCTAACATTTTCCATGCAGAATAATGCAGAGCATCTTTAAAATAACTGCTGATTATACTTACTCAAAAGGCATTTGCTGAAGTAGCTATTGTGTAAATAGCATGTTTAGTAGCAGCATTATTATCAACAGAGAATAATAATATTTCATTGTGCATGGTTTGCAAAGTACTTTCTTCCTAACAACCTTGTGAGGTAGGTTATCAAAGTATTATTATACCTATTTTATAGATGAGCATTATGAATTTCAAAGAGGTTAAGTGTCTATCATCACATCTTGTGGATGTCTGAGCTGAGATTTGAACTCAGACCATACAGAATTACATTCATTGTTATTTCACTGAAATTGTTATTTCATGCTATCTTTTCCCAAATTCTTACTCATTGGATCATCAGGTCATGGGATATGAAAGAATAAAATAGGTAGCCCAATAGTGCAATTTTATGGATGAGTTAGTATGTCCAGAAAGTCAAAACACTTTGCCTAGGTAGTAAGTAGAAGAGTTGGAATTTAATGCTAGTGCTTTGGCTTTCAAATACATGTGTCTTCCTACTGCACCACTATGCAACTTTCACTGTAATTACTAGTTTGTGAATTGAAGCTTCATATTTAAATCCTACAGTCTGGGAATGAGATTTCTAAGAACAGTATTTTTTTAAAACAAAGATGAATCTATAATATCACCAAAATTGGTAAACCTTCCAGCAATTAAGGTCAGAGTCCATCTATGTCATCTCACTTTGTGTAACTCTTGCTGTTTTTCCATAAATCCTTCATAGAGGATGCCTATAACATGCTAGAGATACATAAGATGCTGCAATTTGGACCTCTTGATATTTTATGGATAGCAGTGGATTGGGTAGGGTGACTATTGGTTATGCTTTGTTCTCACTCACCTCCTTTTCCATTGACATCTCTCATATTATTTTCCTTACTTCTCCTTCACAATGGTTGACTGGCTACCATTTTTACCCACTATGTACCTTTCCATTTCCCCTTAGTTTACTTGAAATTTAATTCTTCAAAGATTGCTATTCCTTGACACACCCAAACAACATTGTCAGAAGAACATTGATTTTTTAAACATGGATGCTTGTTTCAGAAAGAAACTTGGTGTCATTAAAAGCACTGTACAATTTCTCAGAGGCAATCTAGCCTCCTCTTCAATTATAGACCCATTTCATTGTCATCTGTACCTGTCAAAGATACATATGGACAAATAATGGACGAGTTCTATGTGTTATTTATTCAACTGTGTGTCATAGTTTGGACAACAGAGAACAATTTCAGTTGAACAAAGGCCAATCATATCAAATTAATTATTTGTCTACATAGATAATTTTCAGATCCAACCTGCAAACCAGGATAGAAAGAGTACTCTAAAACAGCTAACTTCATTTTTCCATTTCTTTCCAGCTAATCTCATTTACTATCCACTGCTTTGCCTCCTTACTTCTCCATGATCATGGTTCTCCTAGAAAAAACTCTCCTGCAATGTCATTGTGGAGATTAACTCAGCTTTGATACTCAGTACCCCAGCATCTTCTTTGCTCTGATTGGAGGGTTGGAGGACAGAGCAATGAATACCTCCCAAAGCCTCCCTTTATAGAGATGTAGAACTTTTATAGTTTTCTTCATTTACCATCAGCTGTTCTGTTTAGTTTAGATTGTAAAAAAATATGTGTTCCTTGCCTTGAAGACCCTCTGGCACCCTTTCTACTTTTTCTGATTCCTTTTTCATCCCCCATTATGTCATAAACTCTTTAAGGGCAAGGACTATCTTTTCTTATCTTATTTGTAGCCTTAGCATAGTATCTGGCATATTATAGATGCTTAAAGAATGTTTATTGACTGTTGACTTAATATCATGAATAATGTCTATGAAAAACAAACAGTATATATATTTTCCCAAGCCATTATGTTGAAAACTGAAGATCAAAGTCACCAAATACATATTTCTTAACTGTGACCCAGTTTAACCATAACATAAATTCAAGCAAGACCAGTCTTATGTGAAGCTCTCAACTCGAAGATTTAAGCTTCCATTTACAGATATTTTGGGGTTTTCTGGAAAAACTCCTCTCTCAGATAGAATCAGTACCATATGAGTTTAAATAATCTTTTCTAATGTCAAATATATATATATATATATATATATATATACCTAGTATGTTGTCTTATGTTGAAGGTTTCTCTAGTAGGCATCTAGGTAACTCACTTCCATAACTGACCTTATCATGGGATTTCCTGACCAGTTATATAATCCATTCTAAAAATGAACCTGCATCATAAAAGGGTTGACACAGCATTATGGCAATGGATGACTGTGTGGAAATCCTGCAGCCAAAAACCTCTCAAATAAGGTAATGAAGCCCTTTGCACCTCCTGCCAAAAATTTGTAATTAATTTCTGTACTTCAAAAATTAAATTATGAAGCTCTAAAAAACCAACATAGTTTACTCATTCCCCTCAAAAATGGTTCTTAAGTAGTCATGTCATTCCAATTTATTTAAAAAAAGTCATTGCCCACTCACATTCTGATGACGTAGTTGAGAATTAGTTGACCTGACAATTTCCCACTGCAACTGAGGAATCAATTGTTTTTCCCTTTTGTTATGCTGATTATCAGAAGTATTCCCAAGCAATTAAAAACTACAGTCACAGAAAAAAGAGAAACTATAAGTGCTTATTCCCACATAATACATTTGGAATGTTTTATTATACAATAAGAGAATAGAAGTAACATGTCTCCAGACAGAGTAGCTCACCTGTCATAATCAATAGATACATGTTGTAAGGTAACTGGATTTTTCTCAATAAATCTGGGGTCTAACATCTACATATCATCTTTGGATAAGGATTCACGTTAATTTCATAAGTTAATATGCCATGTTACAAATGTCTTAGTTTTCAGTGAGTTCAATATTTAAGAATACTTGCCAGCTATGGTGGTTTATGAGTTAATTGGCAATTATTCTTTTCCCTAAAATTAGGTAGAGTGCCAGATTGGGGTAAAAATTAAGCTATCCCCCAAGAATTGGTACTATCTGCATTTACTAACATATTAAGCATTTAGGTTCTAGCATGGTATCAAATTCCTTAGAATAATTCCTGATATTGCAAACTATAATTGGAATAGAATTTCATTTCCATAATACAATGTTGATACCAGAACATATCAGGACATTTATATAAATGAGTTCTATAGCTTCTTTACCTGTTATTGTTTTCCCTTACTTCCAACATTATTTTAAAAAAAACCCCACATAATATTTAAAAAATGCTCCAGTTTAAAATTCAAATGATATTTTATTAGAACTGGGGGAAAATATGCTCCTAAGGTTCATAATTCCCTAGGAAATAAGCTATTGTACAAAAACCCCTGTGGATGTTTTTTTCTTTGTTAAAATAATATTCTGTAATTTACATTAACATACTTTATAATAGCCTTTTAAAAGCAAAGAATAAAGCTTTGGAGTTCTAAATTAAGATTCCCCCATCAGCATTTCTACTCACTTCAGATATTTTCTGATACAAAGCTTTGGTCCCTCCTTTCATGATATTATTCTGAAGCAGTAAAGCCAATAACTCCTGCTTCATAATGCTAAGCACTCCAGTGGGAAACACAAACAGAGCGCATAAACCAAAGTATTCATTTCATGAGGTTTTATTAAAAGGTTTCACCTCTAAATTGAGCTGTCACCCACAGTTGGGAAACTTTTTACCACAATTTATTTTAACTATGTAAAACATTAAAGGAATGAATTTCTCCAGCTTTTCATATAATGGGGCATGACCTCTCCTACTCACTATGAGCAATCTACGATGCCTTTAATCAAATTGCCTGGAGAGTAAAAATACGACGTATGTTTTTCTGCTTTCCCAAGTTCTCAGAAATGACCCTAACTTCGTTAACATGCTATAGATTTCCGGGTATATCAAGTAAGCTCTTTGGATTTCTCACAGGGAAACTACCCTGAATGATTAAAAGATAATGTCTAGACAAGGACATTCAGTAATTTATATATCATTCATTTGTGATATAGCTCTATATAGCTTTTCAAGGAATTGGACTAACTGCTTTTCCAGCTTCCTCAATGTTGCTCTTAGTAGACAGTGTCATAGGTCATTACCAATGTTTCCCTTATGTAAGCAATTCCACTTTTCTATTAAAATACTAATTTCCATCTTATGACAGTATGTTTTGAAGTAGCATCTACATTATAAAAAGTCAAGTCGCTTTGAAATATTAAAGGAATGTATTTAAGTGAAGGGTTTTCAGACAGGTTGTTTTTTCCTGCATTCCTGATGACAGAAAGATTTTAGCCTAGAAAGTCAATAGTAAATTTTATTAAAGTCATTATTTTCCTGTTACAGGCCTCATACTTTAAATAAACTACAGCTGACAATGCTGTCTTACATATTGTCACACTGTAAAATGCCCCCTCTTTATTACCGCAGGGATAACTCATTTAGAACTTTGGAAGTGTTTTCACATTGGAGTTGTTCATTTTCAGAGCTGGCCTATGGCTGCATCTAAAGAATGTGTTGGATAGTTGAGACTTTTCCTCTTTTGTGCTAAACATCGTAGAGAAAAATATAATCTTGCCAACAACATTTTTTAGATAAAGATAAATGTCCCTTCTGCTTAAATTAAATGTGTCTCAATCTTTCTATATTAGTATATACAGTATGACTGCCCATTTTATTATTTTTCCCTTAGATAATACAGAAGTATAAAGTAACCATACAATGTGTTTTATTTCACTCTCATTTTCACTGACAAAAATTACATTATTTCCTGTATAATCTTCTCCCCAACATCATTTTATATAACATCATCTAAATCACAAGATTGTGTAGACATTATGAAGAGAATAATGATACAAAAAGCATTCTTATAAAGAACAATGGGTCCATATTTATTTCTGAAAACTATTTCATCAGTCAAGGGATGCTAAGGGATAGCGACTTGATATGCTTCCATTTTAAAACTCTACCAATAGCTTGTCTAGTCTTATTTTTCAATTTACAGAATCACAGACTTTTCAAGTTGGAAGGGATTAAAGGCTGTCTTGTTCAACCCATACCTAAAATATATACCTGCTGCAATATTCACAACATGTGGTCTTCCAGCCTTTGGTTTTCCTTCACTGTGGGCAAATCCTCTGTCTTCCAAGGCAATCTATCCTCTCTCATATAAGTTCTCTTTATGAGGAAGTTTTTTATTTTGTTTGGTTGGGGGGGTTCTTTTCTTATATACAAAATATAGATTTTTTCTTTATTCAAGTTTCACCCAAATGCTTCTAATTCTGCCTACTAGCCAAATAACTACTTCTAATTACTATTATTAATATGTGGGATATTAATAACTAACATTTGCATAGAACTCTAAGATTTTCAAGGTCCTTTACAAATATTCTCATAACCCTGAGAGGCAGGTAGTATTATCATCCTCAATGTACAGATAAGAAAATTGAGACCAGTGGAGGTTAAACAACTTGGTCAGGGTCATACAATTTGTAAGTGTCAGAGCCTAAGTTTGAACTCAGCCACATATAAGTACTAAGGAATAAACATCATACAGCAGATGTGGCCTGACCATGGTAGGGGGATTGTAGTGTTAGACACTGTACCTCTCCATTCAACTAAATTTATCATATTTCTCAGTTTGGGACGCCATTTTACACTATATTAAAATATTGAGCTTTTACTTTGCTGATACCTCCTGTCTACTAAAGTCTTTCAGACGAACTTCTATTTGTTTCTTTTGTACCTTGGACTTTTTGAAATCAAGTGCAAGAACCTGTATTTATCACTAATAAATACCTTATTAGATCTGACCCAGTGTTCTGAACTGTCAGGATCTTTTCCCTGACTTTGTGTCTGTCACCCAGTGTTACTTGTTCCTCACACCTTTATATCCTGTGGCAGACAAGTAACTAAATTATCTCTACTTTTATCCACGTCATTAACATAAAATGATCAAACCATCAATAATTATTCTTTGTATCAAGTCCTTCAATCCTTTCTAAATGTACCAAGTTTTAGTACCATTTAGGCCAGGGCACAGCAAATTATATTTCTAGAGCCAAATCTAGCCTTCCACTTTTTTCATTTTCATTATAGCCCAGAAGCTAAGGATTTTTTTCAACATTTTAAAATGATCTTATTACATTCAAAAATGTAAAAACTGATTTTTAACTCAAGTCATAAAAACTAAACAAACAAAAACAATTAAAACAGGCAGCAGGACAGATTTGGCCACTGGCTATTGTTTTCAAACCCTGATCTAGCTCTTCACCTTTTCCCCAGCAATAACAAAAGACTTTGTCAAATGTTTCAATTGTTTCTAGGTAAATTTTATCTACAACTCTTTGCTCCATTCATGTCTGAGGGAGTTCTGTGAATCTTTTTCTCCTAGTGTCCGGTGAGAGACCATGAAGTAAGGGGAATCTTTTGTCTTTGAGGTCGTGGGCCCCTCTGGTAAATGAAGCTTAGATCATTGACCTTTTTATTTGTTCATTTACTTTTTAGATTGAGGAGTGGTCTCAGATTTGGTCAGGGAAGTGAGACACAATAACCTAGGGGTCAAAATTAGGGATAGGTATCGCTGCCAGTACGTGCATCAAGAAACAAGGAGTACCCCAGTCAAGTAGAATGATTCATCTGAAAGTTGTGCCACCTTGGACATTGAATTGGTGAGACTAATGCTTTGTAAGAGCTGAGCTAAATTTTAGCCCACTTCCTCAGAGACTGAGACTGTAGAGGGGAGAGTGTGCCCTAGTGATATTAGAGGAAAAGTTTATTTGTTGTTCTTTCTATAATATGAAATACTTATCCCATTATACAAGCCAGTTGATGGTTAGACCGTACTTGAATCTGGGATACTAGTCACTGGCCCCTAACAATGAGGGAATATACCCAGTTGGGGTTTGAGCTGATACTATAGGAAAAGAGAAGCACCTCAATCTCTCAGTATACCTAGATCCCTTAAGGGAAGTGAAATCTTCCTCATGCTTAGAAACGGAGGCAAGAGCATTATTTTTTATTCAAGGATTCATCAGGGATAAAATCATGCCCTTCACATTTCAGTGATACCTGGAAAAATTCTCCCCCTGACACTTTCAACTTTTGGATACTTTTGAATATCTGATACTAGAGAAATTAGCAAAATATGTTTTTCTTAGGTTTTAATTTTTGTCGTATGGTTTTCTATATGTGTTTCCTCACATGTCAGTTCCACTTTATCTTATAGACTATTAGATTTGTTTATCCACTGAGTGTTTAAAAACTTACTTTATAACAATTCAGATTAAGTATTGAGAAATGGTGGGCCTAATACAATTATATCATTAAATGTTGGTGTTTGAGAAATATTTATATTTTATTTTTGCATTTAAATAGAACATTCTGATTGCCTTATTGTGAGATCCTTATACCTTGTAAGTTACTACAGCAAAATTTGTTTAAGTGTCTGGAAATCCTAAGTAAGAAATCTGGAACTCTTCTCTGACCTTGTTTTGCTTTTTCTCCACCTCTGACTAAACTTGTTTGTCCTGTTGGATGAGTTTATAGTTCCATTTTTATTTCCCTTTCAGTGGCAAGGATCCATTGGGGGTAAACTCCTAGGTGCCTTTTGGAATAAGAACTGAGAAGAAATTTGCCTGTATCTGAGAGAACTGGTTATGTTACAGGGAATTCGAAAGAAATTTTGAGGCAGCTAGGTGGCACAGTGGATGAAGTGCTGGGACTGAAGTCACGAAGACCTGAATTCAAAACTAGCCTCTACAACTTACTAGCTGTGTGACCCTGGGCAAGTCACTTCACCCTGTTTGCCTCGGTTTCCTCCTCTGTAAAATGAGCTGGAGAAGGAAGAGGCAAACTACTCTGTTTGCCTTAATCCACCGAAGAAGGAAATGGCATACCATTCCAGTATCTTTGCAAAGAATACCCCATGGACCCAGTTTTCCTGCACCCTTCCCCTCTCAGCTCCTACAATCTCTGGTTTGTGAGATGGTTATAAATTTTCCTGACTGCAAAGGAGACCTGAAGAGAAACACCAAGCTAGACACAGTTTTCTCACTTCAGGTCCTTTACTGTGGAGTCTGTTCATTACCAAGAGAGTACTGTGAATATATGCCTGATGTTGCTAAATGTAGACAGTGGTTAGAAAAGAATTTTTCAAATGAGTTTGCAAAGCTCACTGCAGAAAATTCACCTAAACAAGAACGTGGAATTAGAGAAGGCCCAGGAATAGCAGAGGAAGAGGAAGAAAAGAAAAAGCAAAAGAAGAGGTGGAAGGGGTCAGATAAAAACAAAAAAGAAGATAGTTCCGCAAAAGCTACGATAGCTAAAATTTCTACAGTAAAGAAGAAATACTTGACAAGAATGTGTGGCCTTGGAACTTCTGAGGCTGACCTTAAAGATGCACAAAGGTTTTTTGCTCAGAAAGTCTCCTGTGGTGCCTCAGTTATGAGGGAGGATGAAATCATCATTTAGGGAAACTTTTCAGATGACATTATTGATGTAATTCAGGAGAAGTGGCCAGAGGTGGACGATGACAGCATTGAGGATCTCAGAGAAGTAAAAAAATGATTTTAAAAATTTGTTTGTATTTAATAACCCACAGTTATAGTTGATGGAAAGGAAAGGGAAAGGGAAAGGGAAGGAAGCCTCTAAATGTGTTTGTGTGTGTGTGTGTGTGTGTGTGTGTGTGTGTGTGTGTATCCTACAGTAAAACTGTAGAAGACCCTTATCCTTGGCATTTCACTGTTCTGTACAAAGCTGCTTGTGGTTTTTTTTCTTTTGTTTTGTTTTTTAAATTGCCAAAGTCCAATAAACTGGGGAAATCCATCATGCTTATGCATGAAATACAGATTTAGTTAAATAAAAAATTTGTCTTTAAAAAATGTCCCATGGACAAACATTGGCCTGCTACAGTTCATAGAGTCATGAAGAGTCAGACAAGACTGAAGGAGATGACAATACCGATAACAACCTGCAACCAGTACTACAACAACTCCCACAACAAACAGTGACAACCACCATCATTACAACAGAAATCTCGGTGTCTTACACGAAAAGAGACATGTCACATTTTTTGTCCAGTCTCCAGTTGGATATTCTTATGTGCTGAAGAAATCAGGCAAGACCTTCCATCTATGTCAATTGATTTGTCACGATAGGATGAAGGAGTAGCAGCCATAACCCGCATGGACAGTCCCATATACTCTGGGACTGAGATAAAGATTCAACTTTTCTAAGAGTAAAAAACATCATTTTATTTTTGTTTGGGAGATATCTAATGGATTGAACCCATCCACTGTGAATGTGCATGAAGAGCAGTGGAGAGAGCCTATTCAAACAAGGAAAGGGTGAAATACACTCATCAATACCTCCAGACACAGAGCAATTTGTTCTCACTAAGCCATGTCAGTTTAGTCTTTAACCAGAGAATGAAAGGCTAAGTCCCAATTGACCCAATGTCCTAAATCTCTGTAGAGAAGGCCCCATGTGTACTGGAAAGCTTCATCTTGGGCAGGTTTCCTTTTGGGACAGGAAACTGCTTCTCTTTGCCTTTGCTTTTTCTTTTAACTCACGATTTGAGGAAAGCCACTTTAACACTGTGAGACACTTTTTGAGAATTAAAAGCAAGGAGTAATGTGTAGTAAGCTTTTTGAAATGATCTTTGTTAACCCAAAAAACTCTGTATTGAGAGATAACTGATTTTTATCTACACATGTGGTACTGTAGAATAGAGTTGTTAAACACTCAAGCCTCAACACTTCTAAGTGTTTCCTAAATTACAGGATTAAAATGAAATTGAGAAATATTACATAAAATAAATAAAATACAATAGAACACAAATAATGTTAATATGTAGTTTTCTAAGTCAGTATATACCATGTAGGAATATTAAAAATGATTTATTGAGCCCATTTTTGTTGAACTTGAAAGTCCTTCTGTAACAGATTTAGACACATTGAATGTCTTGAGATTCTCATATGGCAATGGGAATCAAGTGAAAGAACAATATGCTTCTCTGGAGATCCCAGGGGTATGATATGGATTGGGTCTATTGACAATTTTTTTTTGAAAAAGCACGCTTCCTTCTCTGCTGAAGACAATAAATTCTTCAGAGAGGAGAGAATGTAATGGGGGTATACCAGCTTGGCTGATATAACCTCCATATAGAGGGCAAATTGGTGGCACGGCAGATAGATTGTGATAGATTGTTGGAGCTAGGGTCTGGAATATTCATTTTCCTGAGTTTCAGATCTGGCCTCTGACATTTGCTTGATCCTGTCTACCTCAGTTTTTTCATGTGTAAAATGAATTGGAGAATGACAAACCACTTCAGTATCTTTGCCAAGAAAACTTCAAATGGAGTCACAAAGAACTGGATATGACTGAACAAGAGGACACTGGGGAGCTGATTTCAGGAGAATCTTGCTATCCTTTGAGGGAAGAATCTTGTAGAGATGGTGGAGAATATATGGACATTTTGTAACTGACTCTGGTTGGCTAACCACCTAGTTAGGAGAAGGCTTCCTCCTAGCCCCCTCCATCCCCATCAGCTCAGTGGTCTTCAAAAAGACCTGAGTCAGATTATGCCACATTTTTATTCCATTCAAGTCTGGGGGAACTCTGTTATTTCTTCATAGAATGCAGTGAGAGACCTTCGGTAAAGAGAAAACTTTAGGAGCAACTCTCCCTTCTAGGGCCCTGTCTCTTTTCCCTTCCTCCTACAAAACAGGATTTAGACTTTGGCCTTTTTGTTTGTTTCAATTCTAGATCTGGGGAGGGGAGTCTTAGACTTGGTTGGGAGAGTGATGTACAGAAATATGGGAGTCAGAATTTAAGCTTAGGGTTGCTAGTCCAGAATAGATACACCAGTGTGCAAGGAGTGATCATCTTCCATACACCTACCAACAGAAGGATTGATCTGACAGTCATTTTAAATCTGAACAAGGACTTTTTAGAACAAATGATATGCCTTCTAGAGACTTAAGTGATATCAGAGGTATTAAGGGAAATGTTTATTTTTGACAAAATTTTGAAGTAAATATTCTTATATAATATGTCTATATCTACCTATACATGTATAATGTGTTAATAAAATGACATTTAATATATTCATATATATTGACTTCAAAAGTAGATGAAGTTTTGAAGTACTATCCCCTATGTCTATATAATAGATTTACATTATATTATATTATAGTAACACAAGAGCTTATACAAAGGAATACTTACTTCAAAAAATATCAAAGTTTACAAACATTCCCTTAAAGCACCAGGGGAATAATTCCTCCCCCCTTACCTTTTTTACCACTTCAGTTTCTGGGGAGGGAAAGAGTTTATAGCTCAATTCAGTTCCTAGAGATCATAGTCCCAGGTGTAAGTCCAAAACCACCTTGGACTTGGGTCCCAGGTACCCTGACTTCTCAATGTTTCCATGTGAAGCTCACTGGCTATATCATCCCATATGAAATCCTGGCTCCAAGGTTGGTGTCATGGCTCAGACTCCTGGTTTGGTGGAAGTCACTGCCAGCACCTAGAAACTAAGAAAGAAAAACTACACAGATCAGAGACCTCAGGCCCATTTCTCAGGGCCAGGGTAAAAGATAGGGAAAGGAGAGGAAAGCAGTTGTTTTCATTTCACCAGTTCAGCTCATAGCATCTGTGCCATGGTAAAATGTGGATTCAGCTGTAAGGAGCACCACAGAAAAAGAAAGTAACAAGCTCAATCTCCCAGTTTTAAAGATGAAGGCAGCCAACCAAAGGAGGGTACCTATTCTCATTCATGTGGTAGTGGGGTCAGAGGGCTCTTTGTTAGGGAATCTGAACATTCTAAAAAGGCCACTCAGGGTATTTCTATCTTGGAATGATTGGATATGCCCAAACAAATTGAGAGTATAATATCACTATCTTCATCTTTCTCTTTCTCTAACTTTCTATGTCTAAAAATAGAAATAGAAATGGATCTATCTAGATCTGGGTATAGATATAGTCATGATTAGTCACTGTTGATTAGAGTTCTAAGTCTTTCAAAGTGGTTGGTTTTTAGAATATTATTGTTATTGTATATGGTTTGATAGTTCTGCTTTCATCATTTTTCTTCAATTCATAAAGAATTTCTAGGTTTCATGGCAAGTATCCCTTTCATCATTTCTTTTGACATAATAATATTCTGTTACATTCATATAGCATGATCTGTTATGGGTCATACCAGGGATGATATTTTTGATAATTGCTCCCTTTTATGTATGTTTATTAAATTTTTCCTTTAAAAATAAATTTTAAGATTTTCTCTGAAATCAATCAATCAACAAACATTTGTTAAGTGTCTATTATGTTCCAGGAATAGTGTTAGAGGATGGGATAAAGATAAAAATGAAGCAACTCCTGAACTCAAGGAGTTAAATTCTATCATTGGAATATATATATATATATATATATATATATATATATATATATATATATATATATATATGTACACACATACATATGCACATAGACATATGTAGATAAAGGTGTATATTTATATTTGTATGTGTATATGTGTATGTGTGTATACACGTACAAAATATGTACAAAATAAGTTCAAGTTAACTTTGGGCCAGAGATCAGTTTAGCAGCTGGTGGAGGCATGGTAGCATCAAGAAAGATCTCTTGTAGGAGATGGTCATTGAGCTGAGTTTTAAAATATTGTAGAAATTCCAAGGTGTGGATGCATGGAGAAACTGTATTCCATGCATGGAAGTCAGCATGTACAAAAATACAGAGGTAGGAAATGAAATGTTACACTGCATGAAAAGCAAATAGACCAGTTTGACTAGATCACTGAGTGGATGAGGAGAGTGTACAGGGTCTGGAAATGTAAGACCAAAATAGTGAAGGGTGTGAAATACTAGGTGAAAGAATTTCTATTTGATGTCACCTGTAATAAGAAACCACTTTGAAGTTTCATGAGGAGGGAAATGATGAGGGCAAAATTGTGCTTTAGGAGAATTCCTTTGCTAGATGGGTCAGTATGGATTTGAGAAAACAAGAGATTTGAGGCCAAGATAATAATTAGTATGAGATTACGCAGCACCACAAAAGAGGATGGAGTAAGAGGAAGCAGTATAACTCATCTTTCTTCTACAACTATTATTAGAAAGATCAGGGAAGAGCTCTAAACCAAGTCATGATAAGGAAGTCAGAGAAGAAACACAGAGGATAATTTTTCCAGCCTAGCTAGGTTGGGAAAGAGAGTACAACTAGGAAGGACCATGATGGACCTTCATGATGTACAGCATTTTGAGAAAGGCAAGGGACTGCAGTTATGTTCCAGGAAATGCAAAAGAACAGAGAGAAGTCAATTGATGTATTGCTCTGAGCCCAGAGCAGGGTCAAAGAATTACTGAGGGTGGAACCTATATCTGTTTACAAGTGAAGAGAGTTTTCCAGCAGTGAGTCTATATGTTAGTTTCTCTGGCCCTGCAGATCTTTCTAGCTAGATGGTTGGGAAATGCTTATTAGAACATCAACAAGGGCAAACCTGTAATTATGTTGACCAATCTCAAAAGAGGTCGGATGCTTAACAAAGTTCAAAGCAGGCTCTACTGCTTAGGGCATACTGAAAGGTGGCAGATTCCTGGCCTTAGATGCCACTGTCTTTAAAGAACATAACCTTTAATACTGAGAGAATTCAGAAACAGGACTCCAGATTGTAGGGATAAGGAACAAATAAGGCCCCTAAATTTTTTCCAAAACTGTTTAGACACTGGTCCAAAATCAAGAAGAAAGTGTGGAAGAAAGTAATTGAAAAAAAAACTGTAATAAAAAAGACACTTTTTTTTTGTTTTGGAGCTGAAATTTCAATGATCAGTAGTAGACTAAATTATTGTTTTTGAGAATTGGTTGGGGCCCCAGGATGTTAAATAATTTGTCTACGATCACATAGTAGGTTCAGAGGCAGATTTTATCTAAGAGTATATGTCTAAAGATAGCTTTCTATCCAATACATTATAGATAACTAAAACACTAAAATAACCTCAATCAAATTAAATGTTTCATCAAAAGGTCAAAAAAGACCACAAAAGGAACATAATATAGATATCAGATGTTGAAGTCAATATAAATCAGGGATGGAATTAACGATCAGTAAAAAGTAGTTTACCAATGTATATGTACCTAGCCACTTTTTCTGTATTTGTTTATGTCAGCTGCATGCTTGTTTTTTATTATTTTTATTTCTTGTGCTTTTGTTTCCTTGAATATTTGTCAATATACTTGTCAATGGAAATTTAAAGAAGATTTAAATTTTAAAAGTGTAACTAATCCTTGTTTGGCTTTCCTGTGTTAAAACAAACAAACTAAAAATCAGGAGGACAAAATCCACAATATATATTTCCGATTCCATCACAGTCCCCAAAATAACTCTTCTATTTTCTTTCTTTTCCTTCTTCCCATTTATAGTCCCTGCTAGGAAGCAATCATTGAAGTTTCTTATGCCTCATGGTGCTAGCTTAGATTGTATCAATATGCTCTATTTGTTATGTGTTACTGTTTACTTAAAAGTGCTTAAATCACCTTCTCTTATCAATGGAAAACTTTCAAGATATTTAAAAGCATGCCTTTAAACCTTTTGGCAGTAATAAAGCAAAAATGCCAGGTGGTTTCATGAAAGAAGTAGGATACATTTAAAGTATCTCACTCATATGGAAAAATCTTACATTGCTCATAGTCCATTTAGACATTATCTGAAAAGATGAATGTGTTTGGGAGTGATTTGGTATTCTTTCCATTTACCGAATGAGAACATTAGAAGTTTAACAGTCACGTTTGTTATTCTTGAGAAAAGTAGAAATGAAACATTAGAAACCATCCTAGCAATAAAAAATAATAGTTTAACAATAGCAAATAACAAAGAAAGGAAATTCGCTACATCAAAAGGAAAAAATGTATAAAATAGGCTTATATCTTTTTGTCCATATAGCATCTTTTTAAGCATTATTAGGGAGAAAAAATGAGAAGTTTTGATCTCAACTTCTATTACTGCAGGTGACGTCTAATTAGGAAAAGGAAGGTTAAAAAAGTTATCTATTTAATATGAGTAGTGCAATGTTTAATATTGTTTTTAAATATATAGTAACTTTAAAAAAAAATTAAGATTGGTTCTTTTTATCTCTCCCAGGCTGGAAATGCAGCACCTCCTAAAAGGTTAATTTCACTGCTGATCTACTCAGAGGCACTGGCCAGCTCCATTTTCAAACTGCACCAACAGTTCATGCATCCTTGGGCAGCTTGCTTCCCACCTCTCCCATACACCTGTGGATTCACAAATTGATACTGAACTTAGTGTGGATGCCCAACCAGTTTTAGTCCTATTATAACCCAGAATTAGTGAGCTGAAAACATTTCCCAGCTTCAGCCTCCCAAATCTTATGAGCTGAAGATGTGTCACCATAAGTGGCCACTGTGTTTATCCATGGTATTTTAAGTGTACTGGCTAAAGTATATAGCTTGATGACCTTGTGGTATTCAAAAGAGAGTAAAGAATAAACTACGACTTCTATTTTGAGGCTTACTGGTCTCTAACATGGGTCGCAGAGGATCTAAAGGAAGCTTACCTTTTAGCAATGCTGTGCAAATGATTCTAAGATGCCTTCATTCATTAACATATTAATGACCAGGGTAGCTAGGCCATGGTGTTCTGAAGTTTCAACTACAGGCAGTAGACTTGGACTACCTTCTTTATAGAAAATAAGTAAAAACAGAGAGCATCAAATACTTTTAGGTTAGCCTATGTATTGTTGCTTGCACAAAAATAAAGAAAGAGGAGGAGAGGGGAACCCTTTGCACAATGGAGCCATTCAAACGTTGGGTTTCCTTGATGGATGTGTGTGTGTGTGTGTGTGTGTGTGTGTGTGAGTGTGTGTGTGCATGTGTACACATCCCCCTTTGCTGCCTTGAAGAAATTTTGTATGCTATTTTATTTGACTGTTAGTTGTTTTACACATTTTTTTCACTTGTAGGCCCACATTTCTGATTTCAGTGCTAGTTGTCATCCTCCAGGACCTTGTGTCATCCTGATTAATCTTTGAAAAATGATATTCAATGGATTACAAGCTCAGTATAAGTAAAAAAATATGACATGACATCAAAATAATTTAATACACTACATTAAAACTTAGTTTCTAGATTAGAGAATGCCATCATACCAAAAATCTAAATTGTAGAAAGTCAAAGGGTAATGTAGAAAACTATAGGAGGTATAAAAAAATCATATTAATGATCATAATGTGTATGTAATAAGCAGTATAAAAATATCAGCTACAAAATGCATAAGGAAATGGGCTGCTCATGTAGTAAGAGCATGGTAAATTTTTTTTGGCATTGTGAACAGGTAATTTTTGTGGATATAATTAATATTTTACTTTTTACCAATTACATGTAAAATAATTTTTAATATTCTTTTTGAAAAGATTTGAGTCCCAAATTCTCTCCTTCGTTCCCTCACCTCTTCTCTCCCTGAGATGGTAAGCAATTGATATGGGTTATACATGTCTAATCATGTAAAACATGTTTACATACTGGTCACATTATAAAAGAAAACACGGAACAAAAAATCCCACAAAAACACAAATACAGTGAAAAATAATATGCTTCAATCTACATTCAGAATCCATCAGTTCAATCTCTGGAGATGGATAGTAATTTTTATCATCCAGTCCTTTGGAATTGTCTTGGATCATTGTTCTGCTGAGAAACTAATTCATTCATTGTTGATTGTAATAAAGTATTGCTGTCACCATTTACAGTGTCCTTTTGGTCCTGCTCATTTCACTTTGCATCAGCTCTGGTAAGTCTTCCAATGTTTTTCTGAAACCATTCTGCTCATTGTTTCTTACAGTACATTAGTATTCCATAACAATCGTATACTACAACTTTTCAGCCATTCCAAGATTGATGGACATCCTCCTCAATTTCTAATTCTTTACCACCACAGAAAGAACTACTAGATGGTACAGTGGATAGAATCCTAGACTTGGAGACAGGAAGATTTCTCTTCATGAGTTCAAATCCAGCCTCAAATACTTACTACCTGTGTGACACTGGGCAAGTAATTTAATCCTCTTTGCCTCAAGTCCTCATCTGTAATATGAGCTGGAGAATAAAATGGTAAACCACTTCAGTATCTTTGCCAAGAAAATCCCAAATGGAGTCATGGAGAGCTGGACATGACTGAACAGAAACAGCAAATATGTCCTTTCCCCACTTTTAAAAAAAATATTTTTGAGATATAGAAATAGTGATGTTATTGCTGAATCAAAGGATATATTCAGATTTATAGCCCTTTGGGCATAGTTCCAAATTACTCTCTAGGATGGTTGGATCAGTTCACAACTATATCAATAGTCTATTAGTGTTTCAGTTTCAAATTCCCTTCCAAGATTTAACCTTTTTTTTCTGTCTTATTGGTCAATCTAATATATGTGAAGTGATAGTCTTTTAATTCACATTTCTCTAATCAATAGTGATTTAGAACATTTTATATATAACTAAAGATAAATTTCTTTCTCTGAAAACTACTTATTCATATCCTTTTACCATTTATAAATGGGGGAATGACTTGTATTCTTACATATTTAACTCAATCAACTACGTATTTGAGAAATAAGACCTTTATCAGAGAAATTCTGTAAAAATTTTCCCAACTATCTGCATTCATTTTAATCTTGGAAAAGTTACTTTTATTTGTGGAAAAACTTTTTAATTTAATATAATCAAAACTATCCATGTTACATTTTGTAATGCTATCTCTTCTGCAGTCATACATTCTTCCGTTCTCCATAGATCTAACAAACTATTCCATGCTCTTCTAATTCACATCATCTTTTATGTCTAAATCATGTAATCATTTTGACCTTATCTTGACATACAATATAAAATGTTGATCTATACCTAGTTTGTGCTGATTTGCTTTCCAGTTTTCCCAGCAGATTTTGTCAAATAGTGAGTTCTTGTCCCCAAAGCTTAGATCTTTGGTTTTAACAATTCTAGATTACTATGGTCATTTACTACTGTGTATTGTGCGCTGAATCCATTCCAATAATCCACCACTTTATTTCTTGTTAGTATCAAATTATTTTGATAACTACTACTTTATAATACAGTTTGAGATCCGGTATGAGTAGGTCCCCTTCCTTCACAGTTTTTCAATATTTTCCTTGTTCAATCCATGGGCTTCAGAGTGCACAAGATCTAAGGTTTTAGGGGAGGCAAGAAAGAGAGAAAGAAGAGAAGGATAGGGAAGGGAAGGGAAGGGAAGGGAAGGGAAACGAAGGAAAGAGGTTACCCAGCTAGCTGGGTACTCATTAGACAGCTCAGACTACTCACAGGTTATGTTCATCCTTCATTTTGGAAGAGGACCATGATATCAGAGAAATGATGACATGACTTGCACTTGACTTTGTTCTGAGCGAGGGAGGGCTGTGCAAAGTCACCAGCATCACTTTCTACTCCTGAACCATCTACCCAGCCTCCACTCAGTGGCTGGTTTTGGACCCTCCTGACTTAGATTGAGTGTCAAGAGTAACAGTTTCTCTTCAAAACAACAACACTGAGACTCTGGATCCTCCCAGTGTTATTTATTTATCTATTTTATCTTTTCTCTTAAAGGGACCATCCCCCCTGGCTACCCTTTAAAGAAGTCTATTTACTGAATAGACATTAACTTACTTTAAATGAGTACCTGAAAAGGCCTTAGCCTAAAAGGCCAAGGTCTCCCATTATATCCTGGGCCATCTCCAGTCATCCTGATGAATATCTGATCACTGGATGCAGATGGCTCAGGAGGAGAAAGTGAGGCTGGCGACCTTGCATAGTCCTCCCTCACTCAAAACAAAGTCAAATGCAAATCATCATTTCTCTGATGTCATGGTCCTTTTCGAAAAAGAAGGACAAACACAATACTATATTTGATATTCTTCACCTTTTCTTCTTCCAGATGAATATTGTTATTATTTTTTCCCATTCTATATACTCATTTTTTTTTTTAGTTTATTGGTATGGCACTTAACAAATAAATTAATTTAGGTAGAATCATCATTTTTATTATATTGGTTTAACCTACCAATGAGCAATTAATATTTTCCAAATTGTTAAAATCTGATTTTACTTGTTTGAAATATGTTTTGTGATTGTGTTCATATATTTTCTTGGTTTGTTTTGGCAGGTAAGCATTTTATATTGTCTCTCATCATTTTAAATCATTTTTTCTCTTTTGCTGCTGGACTTTGATGGTAATATATAGAAATGCAGTTGATTTATGTGGGTTTATTTTACATCCTCCAAGTTTGCTAAAGCTTTTAATCATCTTAAGTAGTATTTTAGTAGGTTCTCTAGGATTCTGTAAGCATACCATCATATCATCTGAAAAGCTTTCTTTTTCTCATTGCCTATTCTAAGTCCTTCAATTTTTTCCTTCTCTTATTACTATAGCTAATATTTGCAGTACAATATTGAATAAGCAATATTGAATATTGATAATGGACATCCTTGCTTCATTGCTGATCTTATTGGGAAGACTTCTAGCCTATCCCTAGAAAAGATAAAGATTCTGTTGATTTTATTTTTTTAATTTTAAAAATTAATTTATTTTAATCTTTAATATTTATTTCCATAATATTTTGAGCTCCAAATTTTCTCTCCATCTCTCCCATCCCCCACTCCAAGATGGCATACATTCTGATTACCCATTCCTCCACTCTGCTCTCCCCTTTTTGATGCCCCTTCTATCCCCCTCCCCCTCATTTTCTTGTAGGGCAAGATAAATTTTTATACCCAATTACTTGCACATATTATTTCTTAGTTGTATATAAAAACAATTTTTAACATTTGTTTTTAGAACTTTGAGTTCCAAATTTTCTCTCTTCTTCCCTCCCCACCCACTTTCATTAAGAAGGCAAGCAATTCAATGTACTTTATACATGGGTAGTTATGCAAAACACTTCCATGATAGTCACATTGTAAAAGACTAACTATATTTCCCTCCATCCTATATCATCCCTCATTTATTATATTCTTTCCTTTGACTCTGTCACTTTTCAAAAAAGTTTGCTTCTGACTACTCCCTTTCCTCAATCTGCCCTACATTCTATCATCCCCCCTCCCTTATCCACTTCACTCTACTTTCCTGTAGGGTAAGATACCCAGTTGAATGTATATGTTATTCCCTTCTTAAACCAAATCTAATGAGAGTAAGGTTCACTCATTCCCTTTCACTTCCCTCCTCTTCTGCTCCATTGTACCTCTTTTATTCAACATAATTTGCCCCATTCTATCTCTCCCTTTCTCCTTCTCCCAATATATTCTTCTGTCATTCTTAAATTTTAGTTTTTAGATATCATCCTTTCATATTCCACTCACCCTGTAACATGCTTGTTTATCTCACTCTCTCTCTCTGTATATGTGTATATATGTATATACATATGTGGGTATACATATATATGTATGTATGTATATATAATACTGAGAAAGGCCTCATGAGTTACAAAAATCTTTCCATGTAGAAATGAATGTAAACAGTACAACTTTAATCAGCCCCTTATAATTTCCCTTTTCTGTTTAACTTTTCATGCATCTCTTGATTCTTGTGTTTGAAAATCAAATTTCCTATTCAACTCTGGTTTTTTCATCAAGAATGCTTGAAAGTCCTCTATTTCACTGAATGTCCATTTTTTCCCTGAAGTATTATACACAGTTTTTCTGGGTAGGAGATCCTTGGTTTTAATCTTAGCTCCTTTGACCTCCAGAATATCATATTTCAATTACTCCTCTGATATCTTAATGTAAAAGTTGCTAGATCTTGTATTATCCTGATTGTTTTCACAATACTAGAATTGTTTCTTTCTGGCTGTTTTCAATATTTTCTTCTTGACCTGAGAATTCTGGAATTTGGCTACAATATTCCAGGGAATTTTCTTTTTGGTATCTCTTTTAAGAGGTGATTGGTATATTCTTTCCCTTGGTATATTGTTTCCCCTCTCTGGTTCAAGAGTAGCAGTGTAGTTTTCCTCAATAATTTCTTGAAAGATGATATCTAAGCTTTTTTTTTTTGATCATGGCTTTCAGGGAGTCCAATAATTTTTAAATTATCTCTATTGGATCTACTTTCCAGGTCAGTGGTTTTTCCAATGAGATATTTCACATTGTCTTCTATTTTTTTCATTCTTTTGGTTCTGTTTTATAATTTCTTGTTTTAACATAAAGTCATTAACTTTCATTTACTCCATTTTAATTTTGAAGGAATTATTTTCCTCAGTGAGCTTTTGGGCCTCCTTTTCCATTTGGCCAATTCTGCTTTTTAAGGCATTCTTCCCCTCAAAGGCATTTTGGACCTCTTTTGTCATTTGGGTTAGTCTGTTTTTAAGGTGTTATTTTCTTCAGTATTTTTGTGATCTCCTTTAGCAAGCTGTTAACTTGTTTTTTGTGATTTTCTTGCATCACTCTTATTTCTCTACACAATTTTTCCTCTACTTTTCTTACTTGATTTTCAGAATCCTTTTTGAGTTCTTCCATGACCTGTGACCAATTCATATTTTTCTTGGAGACTTTAGATGTAGAAGCTTTACTATGTTGTCTACTTCTGGTTGTATGCTTTGATCTTCCTTTTCACCAATTTAAGATTGCTCTTTTTCCCATCTAATTATTTGACTTTTGAGCTCTTTGTCAATGTACGTGTCTGTTTCCATTAAGGGCGGGGGTTTGTTTGCTGTCCTGAGAACGGGAATAAATGGAGCTTTCCTTAAAATGGTAAGCAGTTTGATTTAAAAATCAAGAGAACTGAGGCAGAGCCAATAATGGCAGAATAAAAGTGGGGACTTGCTTGAGCTCTCCCCAAACCTCTCCAAATACCTGTAAAAAATGGCTCTGAACAAATTCTAGAACACAGAATCTGATTTTGACACACACTCACATGTGTCTCTCTTGAGGAAAGTCCCATTTATTCCTGTGCTTTCTAGAGTTTTTAATAGGAATGGGTGCTGTATTTTGTCAAAATTGGGCAAAATAGCTTTTACCATTACTTTAATGACCTGTTCATTAGTGACATATTCACATTTTTTATGTTTTGAAACTGGTATCTTAATTTTCTTCTTTTTTTAAAAAAATCAAATCAACCAATGATTTATCCATTTTATTGTGTTTTCCCCTATAAAACCAACTCTGGTTTTATTTATTAGTTCACTGGTTTGTTTTTCAATTTAATTACTCTCTCCTGTGATTATCTGAATTTCAGTTTGGTATTTAATTGAGGATTTTTAATTTGTTCTTTTTCTAATTTTTTTAGTTGCATGACCAATTCATTGATCTGTTCTCTTTTCTCTTTTATTGATGAAAGCATTTAGAGATATAAATTTTTCCCTGAGTATCGCTTTGGCTACATCCCACAAATTTTGATGTTATCTCAATGATGTCATTCTCTAATGAAATTACTGATTTTTTATGATTTGTTTTCTTCTTTAGGATTAGATTATATAATTTTCAACTGCTTTTAGATCTATCTTTCCAAAGATCTTTATTAAATATAAATTTATTGCATTATGATCTGAAAAGGATCTATTTAACATTTCTGCTATTCTCTTTTTGTAATAAAGATTTCATGTCCTAATATATGGTCAATTTTTGTGTAGGTGCAATGTACCACTGAGGAAAGGTTCGTTCTTTTCTATTCCCATTAATTTTTCATCTATCATGTCTAACTTTTCTTATATCTATTCACTTTCTTCATTTCTTTCTTGTTAATTTTTTGGTTAGATTTATCTGGATCAGAAAGACAAAAGTTTAGGTGGCCCACTACTATTGTTTATTGTCTATTTTTTCCTATAACAGTTAAATTTTCCTTAAAATAATCTAGATGTTATATCATACAACACATATAAATTTCTTTTGGTATTATTTCATTGTCTATGGTATGTTTCAATAAGATGCAGTTTGCTTTCTTATCTTTTTTAAATTAGATCTATTTTTGCCTTTGTTTTGTCTGAAATCATGATTACCACTGTTCCTTTTTTTTTTTTTTTTTTTTTGGTTTAGCAACAGCATAATAGAATCTGCTCCAGTCCCTAACTTTTACTCTCTGTATGTGTCTCTACTTCAAATGTGTTTCTTGTAAACAACATATTATAGGATACTGGTTTTTAATCCACTCTGCTACCTACTTTCACTTTATGGGTGAGTCCATCCCATTCCTATTCACAGTTATGATTACAAACTGCGTATTTCCCTCCATCTTGTTTTTTTCCTGTTTAAACTGCTCTCTCTCTGTCTCTCTCTTTCTCTCTCCCTCTTTTCTTTCACCTCATTCCTTTTCACAAGTGTTTTGATTATGACTACTACTTCCTCCAATTTGCCTTCTATTCTATCTGTTCTCCCCTTCTTTTATTTTCCTCTTCTCCTACTTTCCCATAGGTTAAGACAGATTTTTATATAAAAATGGACATGTATGTTAGTTCCTCTTTGAGTCAATTTCAATGAGAGTATGATTCAAACATTGCCTGCTATCCTCCATCTTTCCATAACCGTAATAGTTATTTTGTGCCCCTTTATGTGAGGTATTTTGTCTCATTCTGTCTCTCCCTTCTCTCTTCTACTGGTGCAATCCTCTTTCTTACTAATTTTTAAAAATATATATCATCCCATCATAGTCAGCAAACACTCACACCCTCCCTACATATACCATTTCTGACTACCCTAATACTAGTAATGTTTTTAAGAGTTACAAGTATCATCTTCCCATGTAAATAGCTTGGGATCAGTGTAATCAGACTCATTTCAGCATTTTCTTCTTGAACAAGGAATGTAAACAGTTTAACTTTTTTGAATCCTTTATGCTTTTGTTTTCCTCTTGCCTTTTTATGATTTTCTTTAGTCTTGCATTTCAAAATCAAGTTTTCTTTTCACCTTGTATCTTCTCCCAAGGAATTCTTGAGTCTTCCATTTCACTGAAGGTCCAGTCCCTCTCCCCCTTGAGGGATTATACTCATTTTATCTGGGATAATTTTTCTTTGTTGTAATTCTAGTGTCTTTGTCTTCCAAAATCTCATTTCTCATACCTTCTGATCTTTTATTTTAGAAACTGCTAAGTGCTGTGCCATCCCTGACTATGGCAGTTGTGATATTTGAATTGTTTCTTTCTCATTGATTGCAATACATTATTCTTGACCAAGGAACTCTGGAATTTGGTGATACAATTCCTTGAAGTTTTCATTTTAGGATCTGTTTCAGGAGGTGATCAGTGGATTCTTTCAGTTTCTTTTTTTTTATTATTTAATTTTCAACATTCATTTCCACAAAATTTTGAGTTCCAAATTTTCTCCTCATTTCTCCCCTCTCCCATCCCAAAACACATGCATTCTAATTACCCCTATAACCAATCTACCCTCCCTTCTAACATCCTTCCCTTCTCTTATTCTCATCTTCTCTTTTGTCCTGAAGGGAAAGATAAATTTCTATACCCCATTACCTGTATTTCTTATTTCCTAGTTGTATGCAAGAACAGTACCCAATAGTTGTTCCTAAAACTTTGAGTTCTACCTTCTCTTCCTCCTTCCCTCCCCACCCATCCCCATTGGGAAGGCAAGCAATTCAATATAGGCTATATCTATGTAGTTTTGCTAATGACTTCAATAATAGTCATGTTGTGTAAGACTAATATATTTCCCTCCATCCTATCCTGCCCCCCATTTCTTCTATTCTCTCTTTTGACCCTGTCCCTCCCCAAGAGTGTTGACTTCTAATTGCTCCCTCCTCCCACTGCCCTCCTTTCCATCATCCCCCCCACCCTGCTTATCCCCTTCTCCCTCGCTTTCCTGTATTGCAAGATAGGTTTTCATACCAAAATGAGTGTGCATTTTATTCCTTCTTTTAGTCAAATATGATGAGAGTAAGCTTCATGTTTTTTTTCTCACCTTCCCCCTTTTCCCCTCCACTGAAAAGTCTTTTACTTGCCTCTTTTATGAGAAGCAAGTAAAATAATTTGCCCCATGCGATTTCTCCCTTTTTCCTCTCAATATATTTTTCTCTCACCCCTTAATTTCATTTTTTTAAAGGTATGATCTCATCCCATTCAACTCACCCTGTGCTCTCTGTCTGTCTCTTGCACGTGTGTTTGTGTGTTTGTGTGTGTGCACGCGTGTATGTGTAATCCCACCAACTACTCAGATACTCAAAAAAGTTTCAGGAGTTACAAATATTGTCTTTCCAAGTAGGAATGTAAACAGTTCAACTTTAATAAGTCCCTTATGATTTTTCATTGCTGTTTACCTTTTCATGCATCTCTTGATTCTTGTGTTTGAAAGTCAAATTTTCTTTTCAGCTCTGGTCTTTTCATCAAGAATACTTGAAAGTCCTCAATTTCAATGAAAGACCATTTTATCCCCTGAAGTATTATACTTAGTTTTGCTGGGTAGGTGGTTCTTGGTTTTAATCCTAGTTCCTTTGACTTCTGCGATATCATTTTCCAAGCCCTTTGATCCCTTAAGATAGAAGCTGCTAGATCTTGTGTTATCCTGATTGTATTTCCACAATATTTGAATTGTTTCTTTCTAACTGCTTGCAATATTTTCTCCTTGACCAGGGAACTCTGGAATTTGGCCACAATGTTCCTAGGAGTTTCTTTTTTTGAATCTCTTTCAGGTGGTGATTGGTGGATTCTTTCAGTATTTATTTTGCCCTCTGGTTCTAGAATATCAGGGCAATTCAATATAGAGAGATCACTTCTGGATGAGGGGATCAAGAAGGCTTCATCAAGCATTTAATGTTTGTGTTGAATCTTAGAAGGCAGGTGGTACTTCAACAGGCAGAAGAACAGAAAGAATAGGACAGGCAAAGCCATGAAGCAAGAATGGACAGAATATGTGTAGAGAATGATGGTAGTATCACAAAGGCTACATAATGAGGAATGAGGTGAGATAAGATTGGAAAAATAATTTGGAGTCATATTGTCAAGAATATTATATGTTAGTAGACAAGTTGTGAAGGGTTTTAAACAGCAAATAGAATACCAATTCTTTTTTTTTTTTTTATCGTGGAGGTAAAGTGATGACATTAGGCCTTTTTGGACTTTACTCCATTAGGAATAAGTAATCAGAGATGACCTTTGAATAATGGTGGTGATTTGATTAGATTTATGCTTCAAGGAGATTAATTTGACAATGGAGAGTATGGTGGATTGAAAAGGGGAAAGAATAGAATCAGGGAGGTCTACTACATAAAAGCTACTATCATAATACAGATGAGAAATTTTGAGGGCCTAGACTTGGGGGTTAACAGTTGAAATAAAAAGAGAAATGGTGACACTGGTATTTTCTTACAGTTTTTTTTTTTTTGTTTCATTCACATCTAGCATATGACAAGTATTCAATCAACATTTTAAAGAATTTATACCTGACAAAAAGATGTTTGAAAACATCTGGGTAACTGAACGATTTTGTTTGCTTTAAATTTTCTTCTAGATACTTGGCATCATAAGCGTCATCTCCTAATGAAAGGCAATATGGTATAGTGAAGAGCTATAATGAAAACCCACAAAAACAGCAGATGATGAGGAAGCAAGACAACCCAGATGATTGCCACAACTACTCCAAACAAAGATGAGGAAGAACTTAGGCAGAATGGTTATCAAGATATCCAAGGAAGAACCATTTTTCCAGCCCAGGTCAATACAACAAGAAAGCCAAATACCTGCCCACCTGCTAGCACTGGGGAGGGGGGCCAGACAAGAAAGCCAGTATACAGACAATTTTGAGGCCAATAGTTTTGTATCAGGGCAGAAAGTATGAGAAAGGGGTGAGTTAGCACCTATATAGCAGCAGTTTTCCTTGATAATTTCATGAAAGATGATGTCTAGGCTCTTTTTTTGATCACAGCTTTCAGCTAGTCCCATAATTTTTAAATTGTCTCTCTTGGATCTATTTTCCAGGTCAGTTGTTTTTCCAATGAGATATTTCACATTATCTTCCATTTTTTCATTCTTTTGGTTTGGTTTTGTGATTTCTTGGTTTCTCATAAAGTCATTAGCCTCCCTCTGTTCCATTCTAATTTTTAAAGAATTATTTTCTTCAGAGAACTTTTGAACTTCCTTTTCCATTTGGCTAATTCTGCTTTTTAAAGCCTTCTTCTCCTCATTGGCTTTTTGAACCTCTTTTGTCAATTGAGTTAGCCTATTTTTAAAGGTGCTATTTTCTTCAACATTTTTTGGGTGTCTCCTTTAGTAAGTTGTTGACATGCTTTTCATGATTTTCTTGCATCTCTCTCATTTCTCTTCCCAATTTTTCCTCCACCTCTCTTACTTGATTTTCAAAATCCTTTTTGAACTGTTCCATGGCCTGAGACCATTGAATATTTATTTTGGGTGTTTGGGATACAGAAGCCTTGACTTTTATGTCTTTCCCTGGTTGTAAGCATTACTCTTCCCCATCAGAAAGGATGGGAGAAGATATCTGTTCACCAAGAAAATAACCTTCTATAGTCTTCTTTTTTTCCCTTTTTTGGGCATTTTCCCAACCAGTTACTTGACTTTTGGGTCCTTTGTCAAGAGTAGGGTATATTCTGGGAATCTGTAAGATCTCAGTTCCTCCAAGGTGGCACTATCAAGAGTGTACGCTGGTCTGGGAGCAGCAAGAGATTTTTGTGCCCAGAATCTTAGCAGTTTCCTCTTCACAACCACCTTGCCTCCAGTTCAGCCAAGCCAGCACTGTGTGCTGAGATTCAGATAAGCTGCATGGGCAGGGCCACCATTCAGTGTGAGATAAAGATCAGCTGCTACAGGGTCTCTACACAGGGCTGAGGTAAGAATCAGCTGCTCAGTGTCCCCAAGGTTTTGCGATTCAACAGTGGATGCAGGCTGCTATAGGGGCTACTGTGGGAACTTTTGCCGCCTGCCCACTGTGGCCTCTGAGGCCACTGCCTAAGGCCGGAGATATGGGAAGCCCCTTTTCTCTTCCTGGCCAGCTGAAAAAACCCTGTCACTGACCTTTGATGCCTGTGGGTTGAGGAATCTGTGAACCACTTCCACTGCAACTGGCAATTCCACCCCCAAGGCCTGTTAGTGAGTCGTGCACTGCATGGCCAAGGCTGGACTGGGCTCTGCTCCTCGTCTGGTGAGACAGACGTTTCCTGTCAGCCTTTCAGGTCACCCTGGGCTGGAAATCTCCTCCACTATGTTGTTCTCCACTTCTGCTTCTCTAGAATTTGTTGAGAGTCTTTCTTTACAGGTATTTTATGGGCTGTGGTGGGAGAGCTAGCATATGTGTGTCGTTCTACTCCACTATCTTAGCTCTGCCCCCCAATTCTTTCAGTTTCTACTTTAAATTTTGGGTTCTAGAATATGAAGTGGTTTTACTTTATATTTTCTTGATATATGGTGTCCAAACATTTTTTTTTTTTAATGTGGCTGTCAGGTAGTTCAGTAATTCTTAGATTACCTCTTCTCAATCTATTTCCAGGTCAGTTGTATTCTCAATGAGATAGTTCAAATTTTCTTCTATTTTTTCCATTCTTTTGATTTGTTTTATTTTTTCTTAATGTCTAATGGAATCATTAGCTTTCACTTACCCAATTCTAATTTTTAAGGAACTATTTTCTTCATTCAGCTTTTGCCTCTTCCTTTCCATTTGATCAATTCTGCTTTTTAAGGAGTTATTTTCTTCAGTGAACTGCTATACACCTTTACCCATTTTTTGTTCTTTCTTTACCAAGGTATTCACTCTTTTCAAGATTCTCTTGCATCACTTTCATTTCTTTTCCCAACTTTTCTTCTACCTCTCTTATCTGCTCTTGAAAATCCTTTTTGAGTTCTTCTTGGAGTTCCTTTTTGGGCTAGATGCCAATTCACATTTTTCTCTGAGGCTTCCTTATAGGCATTTTGACATTATAGCCTTCTTTGAGTATGTATTTTGATCTTCCCTGTCATAACTGTAAACTTTCTATATTCAGCTTATTTTTCTTTGGGGGGGCGGGAAGAGAGGAGTCACTCATCTTCCCAGTCTATTTTGTGACTTTTACATTAATGTTAGGCAGTGCTCCTGTGTTGGAATCAGTGCTCTTTCAAGCTTCTGAGAAATGGGCATGAGGTTTCATTGCTGTCCTGAGTCAAGGTTTGGGGTATTTGTGGATATTGTATTTTGTCAGGGCCTTAAAGGCCTCATCACTGACCTGTGTCACAGGCCGTGGGCACTGGGCAGTGCTGGGTCTGTGGGGCCTCCCCACTGGGTTGCACTGAGGGCTGAGGGACTGGCTCTTGACTTGCACAGATGCTGCATTTGTTGGAATGCAGTCCTGCTTTGCCCCAGTGAGACAGGCATTTCCTGTTAACCTTCTAAGCTGTCTTGGACTGGAAAAATTGTTGTACCCTTTCTTTTGTTGGTTCTGCCACTCCAGAATTCATTTGGGGGCATTATTTTATCATTTTTATAGGTGAATTTGGGAGATTTTAGGCAAGTTCCTGCCTTACTCTGCTATCTTGGCTCCATGCTCCAAAATATGGCAAAATTAAGAGCTGATATGATATACTATTTGTGAAAACCTCTATGTCCCTCTTTATAACTCTGCCAAACATTCTTAAAATGGAAAAATACATTCTTCATATATTGGTCTTTCATGGGTATAGGAAAGTCTGAGTATGGAACATTATTTATTGTTATTCTTAGTTTCCTTTTCTTGTTAATGATAAAATCCAAACTTTTAAGTCTCAGTTCCTTTAAGAGGTCATTCTCAGATCTCTCCACTGTTAGTACATTTCCCTCTGAAATTACCTTTATTTACACTGTATATATGTAACACTTGGTTGAAAAAGCCAATTATATGGTACTCACTCCTTATTGATGGGAATTGATTACTTGATAGCTGATACCTGTGTAGGAAGAGGGCTGAGTTGATGGGAACTAGAGAAATTAGAGATCTCTTCTGGTTTCCAGCCTTGAGGGAAATGTAATATTCCAACCCCTCTTCAGGAGAAAAGTGAAGAAAGACTCTATAAGAAATTAACATGGGTAGCAGCAGTCCATATCATGTCTTTAACCCTCGTCAACTACACCAGAAGCATTGGGAAAATTTCCCTTTGAGTAAGATCGAGGACTCCTTTGAACTGAGTTATATTCTTCTAAATGGGACATCATATTTACCCTGCATTGCTTGAGAAATATTCTCCTACATATACTCTCTCTGATTTCTGTTTTAAATCTGTTTAAGGGATTTATTTGTTGTTTTCTATTTATGTTCATTCTGGAGTTGGCATTTGATGGGAAAGAAGTCAAGCCTTAGGTACAATAATGATAATATCAATATCAAAATTTGTATAGTGCCTACTATGTGCCTGGTACTGTGCAGAAGGGTGAGTGGGGGAAAGAGACATTACAGGTATATATTTTCCATTCCTATGAATTACTTTCAAGACAAACATATGTACACATACAAAATGTGCTTGAGTAAAACAACTCCTCCACACACGTACCTTTACATATATTTTGTATATAAATAGCTATTTGTATATTGTTTTTAGTATTAGAATGTGAGTTTCTTGAGATCAAGAACTATATTTTTGTCATTCATTATATCCACAATGTTTAACTTGTGCCAAGGATATAGGATACATTTAATAAATTTCTATTGACTGACTTTGGTATTTGCTTCTTATTCTGATATCTTTTGAATTAATCTCTACATGTCTTCAAAGCTGTCTGACATCTAATATGAACTTTTCTATACATGTAGTTGGCCCATTTCAGACACTTCCCTCACTGTTGTCAATTTTCATCAGTACCATTTCCACATCTTCTTACAATATTTCTGTGAGTGTGATGAGTTCAATTGCAGTAGATGCATTCTCCTTGATGGTCAAAAGAGTTTTCTATAAAAACCTTTATAAATATTAACCATATTTCATCTCCAAGCTGTCTTCCTTTGGATTTCATTTTTAAATGCACTTGGAATGATATGATTTAGTTGGGTATTTTGTCTTAAACATTTTTTCCTTAACTACTTGATTTTTGAGGCAGTAGTTTGCATAATCTTTCTACTATCTTTGCCCTTTTATTTTTAACATTTATTTGATATTTTATTGATTTTTTTTTTACACTACAAACTTTTCAACCCTTTTCCCATTCCAAATGAATCATTTCTTGTGGAAAATAGAAATCTGATATATGGACAAAATCAGGCAATAAAAGCATTATTTTATCCTCATTGTTTCGTTGTTATGTTTGTTCTTCATTCTTGAAGAGGACCATGATATCACAATGATGACATGACTTGCAGTTGACTTTGATTTGAGTGAGGAAGGGCTGTGCAAGGTCACCAACCTCACTATTTCTCCTGTGCCATCTGGATCCATTGATCAGATATTCATCAGGATGGCTGGGAATGGCCCAGGATTCATGAGACCCTGGTCTTTTCATGCTAAGTTTGGGGTGTATCTCACTTAAAGTTAGAATGCTATAAGACCTGAGCCTGAGAGGGCCAAAAGTGAAGTTAGTGACCTTGCTCAAATCAAAGTCAAGTGCAAGTCATGTCATCATCTTGATGTCATGGTCCTTTTTCAAGAATGAAGGACAAAGACAATCTGTGAGTGAGTGGCAGCTCCTCCTCCTCCATTGCTCCACCCCCCAAAGCTGCCTTTTTTCCTCTGGGTTTACTGGCTACATCTCTTGTTCAAAGATCAAGCCTCAAACTCAACTCACTCTGGAGCTCATAGACTGGACAATAAGTCCTCACCCACCTAGCACCAAGTGGATTTAGATTCTAAATAATAATTGTTTCTCTTTTCCCCAGGATCCCTAAGGTTCTTTTCCCAGTTTAATTTTTTTTTATTAAATGGGCTATCTCTTGAGCATTGTCTCATACCTATTTCTTGAAAAGTAAATGCATTTTTCTTTTTTTCTTCTCTAAGACTTCCATTAGTTTGCCAAGTACTCAGAGTTAACTTCCTTAAGGGGGTCTTTTCAGTTATATTATTGCAGTTACTCCTGTCATTTAAGAATTATATATCCATACATATGTGTATGTATATATATATATATCTATACATGTGTGCATATGCACACACACACACATATATATATATATATACACACATATATATATGTATATATACATATATAACTTTAGTGTTACCTTTGGCTGCCATATTTCTCTTGTTGGGAAGAACATTTATGCAGAAAGAAGAAGTACAAGGTCTTTTTAGTCTCCTCATTTTGACAATTGATATACATTATTGGTTGTACCAATAAAAAATTAGAATTCTGTTCAGGAAATAATTGTACTCTGCATCAATATCTGCTATTCCATTAATTTCCTATTTTTTGTCCTTAATAACTTATTAAGCAAGTCAAGTTGGATTTGTTTGAATTTCAAAGTGTGTTTTTTTTCTCTTTCTCTCTTTTACATTCTTCATTTTACATTAATTTTGATCTTTGTTTTAGCATGTTAGGGGTCTGACTCTATGAAGACAGATGATTTGGAAGTGGCACCTACATCAGTAACAAATCATTTCCTATCTGTTAAAAACTAATTTGTTTCACTTTCTGCTGTTTAGTGTCTACTGATTCTTTTCTTCCTTGATTTTTTCCTTAATAGTATTTTATTTTTCCCAATTACGTATAAAGTTAGTTTTCAATATTAATTTTGGTAAAATTTTGAATGCCAACATTTTCTCCCCAACTCTCTCCTATCTCCATCTCTCCAAGATAACAAACATTCTGATATAGGTTATGTATGTACAATCATGTTAAACATGTTTCCACATTTGTCATATTGTAAAATAAGTGATTCTTTTATTTTAAAGATAGTTTTATGTGACTATGAGGCTTCAATGTAGTCTAAATAGCTTCAGGTTCTCTCATCTTTTTTTCTGATATCTTAAAATACTTCATTTTTTTGTTGCAAAAAGAAATAAAAGAATTTTTATTATAAGTACATCAAGGTAGTAACACGCTGACAGGCTGATCACTGAATATCAGTAATAACTTCAAGGTATATAGGTAACTTTAAGACAATTCAGGTAGGTCTACCTCAGCAGAAGAGGTTGGATCCTTGCATCTCAGTTCATCCCCAAGGTAGCAAGAATGTGACAATTTGCAGGTGGGGATATGTGACAAAGAGTAGGTAATATAAAAAGCTTCAGACTTGGTATCTCCTTCCCTACCAGTGCCTCTCACAATACTGATTAAAAACAGGGCTGGGAACAATGTATAACTGAGTCGACATAACTTTCAATATGTATCTTTCCTCCTCTTCTCAATTAAACTGCCTGGAAAAAAAAACAAAAACAATCCTTGATGCCACCTCTCCTACTCTCACTCTTTTTTCCAAACTACTTGACTTCTGACTTCAACTGCAACTACTGTCTCCAAAGTTTTCAATGATAGTTCCATTACCCTAGGATGTAATTCACTTGAACTAGATGACTGACTCATACAGGGACTAGGGCTTTTTCTTACTATTTCCTTAGTTACCTTGGCTATCGACCCTCAATTAGCCATTGTTGTTCTAAAGATCATTCTCTTAAGCAGAGAAAGTAAAAATATGAATTGAACAATTCTGCTTTATCAATGTCATAAGATACCATAACGCTAAATAACAGTCTTTTCTCTTCTTTTTTTAAATTTCATTTTATTTTTATTTTCAGTGTTCCACAATCACTACCATATAACTTATATTTTTTCCCTCCCTCTCCTTGATTCTCTCATCTTTTTACTCTTGAAAAATAGTTTCCAATCTTTTCTTTCCATCCTCCTCTCCTCTCATATTTTTTTTTTTTTTTGCTTAGTATCAAATATATTTTTATTCAATTTGGGAAGTTTCCATGAATGCTTTGCAGGATTTCTCTACCTCTTGTTCTATGTAAATGTTGTTATCAGATAGGCTATAATTATTTCCATGCTGATTTTTTGTAAATATCCGCCATGCTTACTTAAAATAAAAGTTGACATAATATTCCATGAAAAGATATTTCTTATTGCCTTTGGACATAGGACAAAACCAAGACCGTAAGCTCCTTTATTTGCCTCTCCAAGGAAAATTTTTGGGTTTATCCTTTCATTGACCTGGAACTTCCCTTTGACTTCTGTTTTTATTTATCAGGAAAATGTTAAGATTGACATAGTTCACTTCCTCCAGTAATATGTCCGTTTGTTGATCAATGGAAAATGATCACATTTGGAACACCAAGAGTTTAATTATTCTTTTTGGATGGTCTAAAAGTTTTATGGTTCTTTGCAGTCTCTGTCCCTCTTTCCTGTCAGCCTGCTACTATCATTGAAGAAATGGAGTGAAACCTTAGTAGATTGAATGAATTTGCATTTTTATTTGTTTCATGGATTGTTTTATTCAAGGAATTCCTCAAAGTCTGCCTAGCCTACTAGTGATGATTCTCTAGGCTAGTCCTCAGAAAGCAGACAGTCTTTTCCTGATACAGCATTCAAAGTTTTTCCAAACTTACTTGAACCTTCTGGAGCTTCTGCATAAATTTCAGCAACCAACACCACCTCCATACCACTATGCATCAAAACAGGACTTTGATGATGTAGAAGTGATTGAAACTCCCTCTCCCAAAAATGTAGAAAAAACAAGCTATTGCACTCATAGTGTTCATAATTAGGAAGGTGATTACTCTTCTGAACTATGGTCTCATCAACCCAAATCCAGAATATTGAAATCATTTTTGAATTCTACATTTTAAGAAAGGCATGTGATAAGCTGAACTGTCTAGAGGATGATAGGATGGCAAAGAATATTGCTTTCTTATCATATAGTGACAATATGGAGAGTTTGAAGAAAGTAGAGATGTTTAACTTGCACAAGAAAAAGCTAAGAGGAAAGAGAGGGAGTATGATAATTCTGTTCAAGTATTTAAAGGACTGTTACATAAAAGTAGGACTGGTCTTTTTCTGACACTACAAGGCCAATCAAGGAACCAAGGGTAGAGGTTGCAGTGCAGAAAATTTTGACTTGATGCAAGAATAAAACTTCCCAACCTAGATAAGAATAATGACTAGATTTGTGATTTCTTTGGTTTAGGAGACTCACAGGCAAAGAAACTTCCTCTACAAAAGCAAGTCAATACCATCACTACAACTTACAGTGTTAGAGAGCTATAACAGAGCTGTGTGTCAAACATGGAGCTTTGGGCTATGTAGCTACACACTCTCTAGTACAGTCAAAATGAGATTAAAATGTAACTCTGGACTATTTAACAAAATAAATAGAAATACAATGAAATTCAGATAACATCATATTTAAAAACTAAGTCAATATATAACCTTAAAGGATTCTTATGGGTTAGTGGCTCCCATTTCTATTTGAGTTTGACACCACTAGCCTAGTTCTCTGATACCCTTTATTAAAATAGCCTAATTTGGGAAAGAGTGGTTTCTTCCTGGAAGCTTCAAGTAAAGGTCACTTGTTTGGTGATTTGTCCAGGTGTTTTTCTTTGGATCCAAATTTTAATGGATGGTTTTTGAGCTCCCTTCTGACTCTGGAAACCAAGATTCTGTTATTTTATCCTTCCCTTTCAGAGATAGTTATTTTTGTGGAACCAGCATTGGAACTATTTTGGTTTTCTGCCCCTACCATTCACCAGTTTTTTGATATTTCAGCAAATCCTTTCACAATTCTGAATTAGTTTCTTCTTTTATAGAAAAATAAAAGAATAACAGTATTTGCAATGGTTGCCACATCCTCTGCTAAAGACCTACACCTACCAAAGCTTCATTGCAGTGCAGAGGTGGACTTAGAATCACAATGAACATGTCAGTGCTGTGTAAGCCCTCAAACCTGAGTAAGTTGGAATACCTTTGAATATTGGCTCAGAGATCAATAATGTTTCTCTTATCTCAGAACATTTTAGCTGAATTTGGAGGTTCTTGTCACCACATGATTGATCACAATATGATAAACTACTTTATGTAATTTATGAAACTATGTCTTAAGATGTGGAGGAAAATTGATACATGTTGGTAGAGAAAGTAATGGCACTAATAGAATCTGATATCATTTTTAGCAACTAATTCTTAGAATTGTTAGGAGAAAAGCACTTCATTATTTTATTATTTTATTTGACATTTTTTTCTAAAATGTCCTTTCCCTAACTCCAGACAGTCATCTCTTATCATAAAAACAAAAAAAAGGGGGGGGGGGAAATAGTTAAGTTAAACTAACAGATGAAACAAACCCAACAATATTTTCATTGTTCAATACCCAGTCTTCCGCGTTGGCAAAGAAAGGAGATACATTTAGACCAAGCACAGTCATTATAATTACTTAGAATTTAACATTTCTTTACCCTCAATTAATTTTGTTGTAGCAATTGTTTGTAATGTTTTTCTGGTCCTGCTTAATTCACTTTGCAGCAGTTTCTATGTCTTTAAATGCTTCCCTCTGTACTTCATATTCATTGTTTCTTATTACACAGTAACATTCCATTATATTCATATCCACATTTTGTTAAGCTATTCCTCACTAAGTAGTAATCTGATTTGTTCACAGTTACCACAAATATTCTGATTTTATGTGACCTTTGTGAGAACCTCATTTTATGCATTTTAAAGCATTATAGATATGTTCAATATTATACTTTTTTACGTGCCAGGACCAGGTAGTACAATATTATTTTAATATGCAGGATTACAGATAATATAACAGTCTCATAAATCAAATTACACAAATACACATGCTCAGGGTGAGGCAGTAGCCAGGCTTCCATGAGGTAGGTTAAAAAAAAGAAAAGCTAGGAAGATTCTACTAGAATGGTCAGAAGCAGTGATTCTTTCTCTGCCAACAGAAACTTACGGATTAATAACTCGTGCCAGAAAGAATGTTTTTAAACTCTACAGTGCTCAATGACAGAGATAGATTCTCTCCTTCTCTGTGTCTTCATTTGGTCTTTATATCATTAATTGCTATCATTATTGCTGACCTCCCTCAAACCTGGTAAGTAATTAATTGACAATAATTTCTATTTTTGGATTTTGTCTTTTATTTAAGCCTGCTGAATAGAAATTGGAATAGGAAGAGAATGTCTTAAATGTCTGAACTGAATTGCCTACATAACTCAATAGATTCATTGTGGGGAGAGTGATCTGTTAAGTCAGATGGGAAAACTTTTGATCAAAAAAGTTTCTTCACTGAAGTCATGATAAAAAGTATGTATTGACAAAGACTCTGCTGAGATAGTTATCTACCTTGGCAAAAGGTAGGCATTGTGGCATGTAGATATTTTTAAAGTCAATTCAAGAAATATCTACACTGACAAAAAGTGAGTGCAGGGTGAAAATATCCCTATGTCACTTGCCAATGTAGAAACATTTGTCATTTTAAAATCAAGCATAGATTTTGTACTTGAAACCATCTTTGAAATCCCACCAAATCTCTGCCTCTTTCTATACTTTATGCAATAAGGAAAGTTCAAGTTACACTTTTCTCAATATCTACTCTGCAGTTTACCCATGGGTTTCTGTCTCAGGTAGGTATTTCTGGGTTAAGCAATGATCCTTTATTCAAAGAGTAAAGCACTCTCTAAAGTTCAACTTGTAACAACTCAGTTTCTTCTTAAGCTTACTGGATGATTTTTTTTTCAGGAACAGACTTTTTTAAAGCAGGGGAATTTTTAAAGTTTCATCAAAGCATTCAAATCAATGTGCACACACAGGGTCAAATTTGTATGCTAGAGATACAAACACTATGGTAGATTCTGAGGATATGAGCATGAAAATCAGTATCATCTTTGCCTATAAAGATTTTATACTCTAATGAAACTATCTTAAAAGTAGAAACTATACATCCCCCAGGAGTGGTTGCCTGATTCCAAAGGGTATTTGAACAACCAATTAGGGAGCAGGAAGATGGGTTATATCACATCATTAATGTCCTGTATAACTATGCTAATCTTTTAACCCACTTTTACTTGCCACTCTCCCTCACCCAACTCTACTCCCTCTTACCATCATTTTCCTTGGAGAAAGTGAATCATTCATGGATAACTCAATCTGTGCACAAGCAGCAGCTGTAGAGGAAAAATTTCCTGCCCCTCGCATTTTCCATTCCCAACCTCCTCAATTCCTGCTGCCCAGATCAACTTGTGGCTTTAGCTGGCACTTTGTCTGAGGCAGCATCAAATAAGAGCCCTATGTACATCTTTTTCATTTCTGGCAGGACAAAGTCAAACAGAATGAATCATGGGTGGGTTTAGATCTGTATCATGAACATCATTACAGTAGCTTTCCTCTAAAACCTACCTGAACTTCTGTATTACTGTCTAGGAGACCATCATCATTCAAATCACCCTTATTTACAATCTTGCTAATATTCTGAACTTCCTACTCTCACTCCTCATATCTAGTCTGATGCAAATTAGATCACTTCTTTATCCAAATCATCTCTCATACATATATATCCCTTTTTCTTCACTCAAAAAGCTACGATCCTCATTTAGACCTTCATCACTTGGATTATTGTGATAGTCTTCTAAATGTTCTTTCTTTCCAAAAAAACTTTCTTCTTTGCAATACATTTTTCACATAGCTACTAAGGTGATTTTTCTAAAGTACAGGTCTAACTATGTATTTCCCTACTCAGTAAAATTCCTGGGGTTCCCTACTGACTCTAGGATCAAATATTATTTGATCTTTATCCGATCCTTCTTAGATTTCTATTTTTTGTGTATGTCTAATAATGTAATGTGTGCATATAATTTAAATAAGTACATACACATATATGGGGGTGTATGCTCAAAAAGGTTTTATTGCTTGATAGATGCAATCAAAAAAGTTTGGAGGTCTCTGCTCAAATAAATGCAATGTAATGAATATCTCCGTGAGTGCGCTGGACCCTACTGAGATCACACATTAAACCTGCACCAAGCAATATATGATGGCAAGTCATTTTCATACAGTGCAACTTAGTTCACATTTGGTTTGTTATAATAGAACAGTGGGTCTCATCGGTGAATCTTATAGCATTTTATGAGTAAGGGTATGATTGGTGAGAAGATATTTCAAACCTCAAATGATAAATTTGGGTCAGAGCAACATTAATGAGTTTATCTGGAAATAATCATTAAGTGAGGAACATATGCACACACTGCACATTCTGATGGTAATTTCAGCCTATTCATCATCACGACATTTCTATCAGGTCTATAGGAGTAGTATGCTGGTGTTGTGCAATGCAGTCTTGGCAATTCTTTCTCCCAACTGATGAAATGCAGCTTGAAGTTGCTTTTTGGTTTGGTCTCGTTACCAATTCCTTTAGTTTTTGCATATATATATATATATATATATGTATATATGTATGTATATATGTATGTATATGTGTGTATACACATATGCATAGAACACAATCAGATTATGACTAAGACAAGCATTAAATTCAGTGCCCTGAATAAATTAGGATATTGATGAACCAGAATAGAAATCAGACTTCTAATAAATAGATTGAATCTATCTTAATCCACATAATGCAAACTTATCCAAACCACTTAGAATCACTTTAAAATTATTCTTTTGAAATATTAGTCTTTCAATACATACCTAATCTATAATCTTTAGAGTGGTGCTTAGTCAAGCTATGGTGTGAGAGTATACATACACACACATACAAACACACACACACACACACACACACACACACACACATATATATATCCCACCTATTGCTAAAAGAAATCACCTATATAAGTAAAAAGTTATGTTTTCTATTCAATATAATGATTGGATTCATGTCATAGCAAATGTAAATGCCTTCTTTTATTAATCTTACATCTTTAAATAGTGTAATAGTTAACCTTAATATGAAAGTTTGTATGGATATTATGACCATAACTAATTTCACTTGATTGCATGGTGCTCTAGTTCATGTACAAGTACTCATAGAATATGATCTGAAGGAATCTTAAGGGTCATCTAGTCCAAACCAGTGAATGAACTCCCATTCATTCATTGTGTGTATGTGTGTGTTGGGGGGGAGGGGAGTTAGAATACTGCTAATGCCATGTTCGAGCTCATCCTCCATGACCATCACTCATCAAGCTCTAAATCTACATTTACCATTCAATTAAAATTTATAGCTTTTGCCTATGGATTTCTTTTCTCAATTAGTTCATTGCCTAGCTCACAGTCTTTCTCTACTCACCAACTCTTGCTCTTGTATTAGGGAATTTACACACGCACACACACACACATACATGCACACACACAAACTCACACACACACACACTCACACACACATGCATATAAGCAGATAGACAGACATGGATAGATATATCCATTTTATAGACATATAGTTATCTAATAGACATATAGAGAGATAATCCTTGAAATAATTTAACCTCCAAGATCCTCAGCTTAGTCATTTTATATGATCCACTCCTCTACCCTACATAAGCTACACACAGGGATGGTCATGTCTTTGATCCTCCCATTATTCACAAATGCACCTTTTCCATGTTTGTGAAATCTGAAATTCCCTTATTTCATCATAATCTCTTATCATTACATCTCTCCTGCCTTGCACCACAAATGCTATCTCTCTGTCTGGGGCTCTCTCCAAGACTAGACACTCAGTTCAGAATTTCTTTGTATGTGAGCAGATGCTGTGGAGATTTTTTGGTTCTAACATTAGGGTTTTTTGGGGTTAATTTTGTTAAGTGGGTGATAAAAAGAAACAGAAGATCATATCAGAACATAAAGCATTTAATCCAGAGTGGACAAATAGATACTTGTTTACTTATATGAGAGACAAAATATTGTGCCTTGTTTGACAAGAAGTAATAGTCATTCTGAAGGAATACAGTCTTCATCTTGATTTTAAATCAAAACATCCTGACTTAAGCAAATTGGACACAAATTAAAAACAAATTTAAACTTCCAAACTGTTTTCAAGAAAGTAAACTCAGAAAAGGAGGTAGCTACTAAGGTTAGTTTTCAAATTCCTAAAGAAATATATTTCAAACATGATTTCAGAGTATGATAAACTGATTGCACACAATAAGTGCAATATATTTCATTAACTAAATGTAAACAGTAAGAAAACCTGAAAAGTGTATTAAAACTTGTACTGTTTAGCAAAGTAATTTTTTAACGTTAATGAGATTTCATGCTAAATAAAAATCTTAAATAACAAGTGTAATTAATATAAATTGAATTTTCTCTTTTTAAATATGGTTTATTTCTACAATAGCTTAATCATTAATTATACCAAGAAATTTAGCTTATTTTAATTTTTGTCCCTATCTATTACCAAGTTGTGCATATCTGAGCTTGATTCTGGGCATTTTCACTGTGTGTCTCTTATTCCTTGGGGCAGCTAGGTGGTGCAGTGGATAGAGCACCAGTGCAGGAGTTAGGAGGACCTGAGTTCAAATCTCACCTCAGACACTTGACACTCACTAGCTGTGTGACCTTGGGCTTAACCCCAATTGCCTCATCCTGGGTCATCTCCAATCATCCTGATGAATATTTGGTCACTGGATTCAGATGACTCTGGAGGAGAAGTGAGGTTGGTGACCTGCACAGCCCTCCCTCACTCAAAACAATGTCAAGTGCAAGTCATGTCATCATTTCTCTGATGGCATGGTCTTCTTCAGCAACAAAGGACAGACACACTCCTATTCCTGGATTTATTTCCCTTGTCATTTCTGCTTCCTGGATTCTCTGGATTCCTTAGAGTATCAACTAAAATTTCATCTTTTGCAAGAAGTCTTTTCTAGTTCCTCTTAATTCGAGTTCATTCTCTCTGTTAATTATCTCCAATTTATCCCGAATATTTCTCCTTTTTTAATGTTGTACACAGATATTTGCATGTTATCTCCCCAGTTAGACTGTAAGTTCCTTGACTGGAAGGCCTGTCTTTTGCTTTTTTTTGTATCTCAGCAATTTGCACAATGCATGTAGCAAGTGGTAGTACTTAATAAATGTTCCTTTTTAATTGTATATTCTGCATAAAAGTTTTCACTGTGGATTAAGGGAAAAGCTGGAAAGCAGTTTGGCAGCAATTAGGCATAGACCAACATCTCAAACCAAATACCAAAATAAGGTCAAAATGGATAAATGATTTAGACATAAAATGTGATATTATAAGTAAATTAGGGGAGCACTAGAGACAGAGAACATCATGAGAAGTAAAATATATAATTTTGATTACAGTAAATTAATAAGCTTTTACCCAAATAAAACTAATATAACCAAAATTAGGAGAAAAAAACAGAAAACTGGAAAATTTTTACAACAAATTTCTCTGATAAAGGTTTCATTTCTCAAATATATATAGGGAACTGAGTCAAATTGTTAAAAATAGAAGCCATTCTTCAGTTGGTAAATGCTGAAAGGATAAACACAGGCAGTTTTCAGAAGAAATAAAAGCTATTAATAGTCACATGAAATAATGTTATAAATCACTATTGATTAGAGAAATGCAAATTTAAACTACTCTGATACCACTTCACACCTATCACTGTGGCTAACATGACAAAAAAAGGAAAATGACAAATACTGGGGGATGTAGAAAAACTGGGATGCTAATGCACTTTTGGTGGTCTTGTGAACTAGTCCAATCATTCTGAAGAACAATTTCAGACTATGCCTAAAGAGTTATAAAACTGTGCATACCCTTTGGCCTTGCAACACCATTATTAGGTCTGTATCTCAGGAAATTAAAGAAAAGGCAAAAGGACCTGTTTGTCCTAAAAATACATTTATAGTAGTTCTCTTTGTTGTGGCATAGAATTGGAAATTGAAGGGATGTTCCTCAATTTGATAAAAGCTAAATAAGATGTGATATGTGATTGTGATGGAATATTATTGTGCTATAAGAAATAACGAGCAGGATGGTCTCAGAAAAAGCTTAGAAGATATATCACCTTATGCAAAGTGAAGTGAGTGAACCAGGAGAACACTGTACACAGTAATTGAAATATTGTAAGGATGATCAACTATGAAAGACTTAGCAACTTTGAACAAGACACTGATCCAAAATTCAAAGGACCCATGATGAAAAAATGCTATCTACTTGTAGTAAGAGAACTGATGAACTCTAAATGCAGATTGAAGCAAACTGTTTTGCTTTCTTGTTTCCTTGTTTCGTGTGTGTGTTTGCAACATGGATAATATGGAAATATGTTTTATATAACTTGGCATGTATAATCATATCAAACTGCCTGGCTTCTCAAAGTGGGAAGAGTAGAGGTAGGTAGGTAGAGAATTTGGAACTCAATCTTTTTAAAAATGATAGTTCCATTTTTTTTACATGTAATTGGGAAAATTTTTTTAAATTATCCTGAGTCTAATCTAAGTAGCAGTTTGTCTCTGAGCAGAGGGACTAGGTTGCTCTTTATGCAGACTTAAGCTCCTTAAGTCTTACAACTCTACCCCATGTGGTAAAATCATTTAAGTTATGCTTGCATCGAATCTCCCCTGAAAAGGGTGTAGATTTTTTTTCAATGTACAATGTGAATAACATAAAGGACAATTAATTCATTTCTGTACAGAAAAGGAATGCTAAATGCAGAACTCTTAGAAGTATTCATTAATAGCAAAAACAAACTTAAAATAGAATCCAAAAAACAATTTCAGGTCTGCTCATTAAGCATTTTGCATTTTACCTCAGTCTAACATTGTCTTTTCATGTCGTACAATATATCTATTGGTAAAGCAGTTAGGCTTAGTCAATCCTTCTGTCAGTGAGTATATTCTCCCATGCAGAAGATTCTCCTGCTGCTGATCAGTTTCAACCCAAAGAGACTTAGACCCTGTAGACCTTTCTAAAGGTCACCTTTAATCTTGTACGTATACATGTATAATATCTTGCTTATTTGCCCTAAATCAGGAAAAAAAAACAAACACAGTAGAAGGGCAGGCCAAATCCAGGCTCAGCCTTGCTAAAATTGAACATATGATTTAGCTTCCCTGTTGTTGCTGTACGAGAGTCACATGGGAGGTTGAGCAGCAGCAAGCAAACCTTCCTCCTCCACTCACAAAAGTATCTCCACAGAGTCCTGCCACCATCACAGATGGAAAAGAATAGGAAGATAGATTGACCCCATCAGTATTGACTAAGTCATCACCTTCTCTTCTTTAGCTGCCAATCAGACTTCAACATATCAAAATACAAAACCATCATTGATGTATCAAGACAGACTGGAAGCATATTGCAAAAATCATTCATGGTGCACTAGAATGAAAAAGTACAACATACTCCAAAAGGAAGTGAGGCATGGCCTGTGCCTCACTCACAAAGTAGATCATTTTCTTGCTTATGTGGAACAAGTGACTTCTCAAACACAAGGGGCAGTGTCCCCTATGACAGCAATGCTATGTGTTTCTATGTGTGGGGGGGTGTTAGAAAAGCTGTTTAAGGCCATACCTTTTCCTATGTCAAAGTCTAGTACTTAAAATTCACTGTACCAGCTCACTGCCTCTTACATGCACAGAGATAACAACAGCATCCTGGTCTTAAACTATCAATTCACTCACTGTGCATACATGCAAAAAGGACAGGCATCCCTAGTCAATTTCCAGATTCCTATCAAATTAGGGAGTATTAATTAAATATATTAATCATCATTTTTTATGCTCCCTGTTACATCCTGTCCCACTTATTTCAATGATACTTCTTACCTCCTCAGCAGAAGCCCAGTAAAGATAAGTTCATTTCTCATTTAACGGATATTTACTTAACAAAATTAAAATTATAGTGCATCTATACTGAGATCTGAATAGATACTGATACTGAGAGGCAGTACTTCTACTCCTGATATGAGTTTCTTCAGCCTCCTCTCACCCTATCTTGTGCACCTGCTTTTCAGACATACCCAAAAACCTTTTCTAGAGCAGTGCTTCTAGGACCTCGCTTTCATAAATATAAGGGGAAAAGAGTGACAAGGCAAATTATTTTATAATGCACCAGCTCACTTGGTTTCCATGTGAATGAACTCAGTTTTCTAGTTGCCCAGCTGGATTAATGCTGTTCCTTTCCTGACCTGAGGAATCAGATGAATTCTAGTTATCTCCGAGGCTAGTGAGCTGCCTATAAGGCTAAAAAGAGTGATGACCTGCTAATTATACACTGTAAGTTTGAATTTAGGGTGAGGAAGAAAGTCTTCTAGGAGAGAGACAGACACAAAGTTCTATATCATTCTTTTTTTAAAACTCCCACCTGAGCTCACGTCCTATCAAATCCTAAAAGTTGCCATTAATGACAGCAAAAGCACCTTCGTTTCTTCTCTGGTTTCCAAAGATATGGAAATGCAAGTGCTATAAAAAGAACCAGAAAATGCTTAGCAGAGTTCCTGGCACATACTAGGTCCTTAATAAATTTTTATTGATTGATTGTTTGTTGAATACATGAAGCCTACATGAGTAAAACATGGATTATAGTTATAATAATTCTAATTTACTTCCCTGTAACTTCTATCCATTGGCCTCTTTTGGAGCCATACAAATTTCATCTCCAAATACTAAAAACAACTTTCACATATCCTCTAAATCAATTTTCTCTCTTAGCTGAATAATTTCATTTCCTTCAACTGTTCTTCATATGATATCATTATAGTCATTCTGGTTACCTTCTTTTAACACATTCCTATATCTTTGTGGCTTTTAAAAAGTGCACACAGAACTGCACTTAGTACTCCAGAGATGGCTTGATCAGCCCAGAATACACCAAACCTACTTTATGTTCTGAACACTCTAATTTCTTCTAGACTTTTAAAATACTAAGATCAAGAAATATGATGTAATTGATAGATAACCAGCCAATATTAGGGTAAGGACGACTGCATTTTAAGTCCTATCTCTGACACATGGCAGTTCTTGGATCCAATTTCTCAGCCCCCCCTAAAGAACTCTCTAAGATGCTTGACCTGCATTGGGGAGGGAAAGGGAGAGTGAGTGGGGCAAGAGGGAAGGAGGAGGAAGTAGATGTGGAGGAGGAGGAGGAGAGAGCAGAGAGAGAGAGAGGCAAAGTCAGAGACAGAGAGACAGAAACAGAGAGGCAGAGAGACTGACAGAGAGAGGCAGAGACAGAGAGTAGTGGAAGAACATTTGGCAGCTAGGACAATCTGTTAATTTCAAGTGCACTATAATCCCCAGATCTTTTTCACATGAATTGCTATGTCTCCCCCTACATCTAGCTTCCAAAAAACCAACCACAGCAGTACAGGAAAAGGTAGGCATTAGATATGGCTTGCACTTATCTCTATTAAATTTCTTCTTGTTACAGACCACAAATCTAAGCTTTTTCAAATCTTTTGGATCTTGATCTAGCATCAAGCTGTTTGTCTCAATATTGTTATCTAGAAAGTGTATAAGCATAGAATCTATGTCCTTATTGTGGTTAGGGATTCTGAATCTGAGTTCCATGGATCTATAGGTTTCTGGAGATCAGGAAACTAGATGGGGAAAATAAATATTTATTTAATTGTTGGTTTACTTTGTAATTCCCTCAAAGTTATTTAATACATTTAAAAACATTCTGATAAGGTAACCATAGATTCTAAATGTGTCCATTCTTGCAACAACAACAACAATAAGTTTTAAGAAGCCTTTATCTAAGCCATTAATAAAAAAAGTGAACTGAACAAAACCTTAGTTATGCCACTAGAAATGTCTATGCAGATTGACATGAATTCATTAATTTATATTGATATTCAACCAGTTGCAAATCTACTCACCTTTATTATCACCTGTCCCATATGTGTCCATTTTCTCTACAAAAATACCATGAAATGCTTTGTAAAAGCTGTCCTGAAACTGAGCTATACCAGGTTTACAGAATTTCCTTGATCTACCACTCCAGTTTTCCTGTACAAAATAAGAGAGAGTTCATTCCAGCATGTCTTTTTCTCAGTGAGTCTCCTTCTATCGTCTAGTGTTTTACAACATCCTTCCTATATGCACACCTATCTTTCATTTACTACTACTTATTTTTTTAACTTTATTTATTTAATACTAATAATTCTAGTTGAATTTTTAAATGGTAATAGATATCAAACTAATAATCTAACCTATTCTCTTTTCTTTTTTTTTCCATTCCCATTCTCTCATGGCCACTAAAAAAATCACCAACAACAATTCAGAAATTTTATCTATTGAATAATTTATCCAGACCAAGAGACTTGAACTCATTTAGAGAAATTTTCTCACTGTTTCCTTGCCTATCTTAGCCTTCAATGCTTTCTTAAATAAAAGGCAGAATTACAAGTGGAGAGGGTGGTGGACTTGGAGTTATAACTGGGTTCATAATCCTGCCTCAACTCAACTATCTGGTTAAGTGACTGGGCAAGTCACTTTACCTCCCTCTACTTATCTTTAGAATGGGGGAGGCGGGATGAGGCCCCTAAGATTTTTTCTAGCTCTAAATCTATGATCCTATGTGAAAATAAATGTAAAGGCTCACATGAATTCAAAAAATCAACTTCAAAAAAAATTAAAGGAAGTGTGGTTAAAAGATAGCTGAAAAAGATCTAGAAGTTTCTATCAATTGTACAAACAATGGTGTGATATGATCAAAAATAATATCCATGTAATATTGCCAGGATTATTAACAGCTCACATTCATATAGTGCTTCAGGCTATTTCTCAAAACAACTTTGTGGGATAGATAGGAAATCATTACTATATTTTACAGATGACAACACTGAGTCTCTGTGAGATAAAATGACTTTTTGATGATCATACAGATCATAAGAGGCAGAGCCAGGGCTTGATAAAGGTCTTCTGATGCCAGGACCAGGTCACTTTTGACTTTACCATGTTGTACTAGAGAAACAACATGTTGTTCATCTGCTATAGGCTTCCAGAATGAAATCACATATAAATCTTGAGTTCATAGCAAGCCAGATCAATATTTAATGACTTAATGGCCTATATAAATTATACCCCAGAGTACCAAATTTTCAGATGAAAGTGCTGAACCATTGCTACTAATTTTTTAAAAACTATATAGAACAGGAAATTGGAGAAAGGCAAATGTGGATACTTTTAAAAAGAGAACACATTGAATAAACTAACATGTAACATTAATCCACAGTAAAAATTTCATTATATAAGGTTATTCCACTGGAACAATTAGGTATATTCAGACACATTAAGGCTATGATTTACATTGAGTAAATTTTGTACGATAGCCATAATTAAATACTATGGATACACTGTGCTCGGCATGATTGGGAAATATCTTGGGCCAAATATGTTTTGGGGAAAGATGCAGTGTTTTAGGGCACCAACTTGTTTTCTAACTCTGCAAAGAACAGGACCTTTGAACAGGAACTAATGAAAGTCAGTGAACATTTTTGTTTCAATGAGAGGAGAAATATGAAGTGAATTAGAAGTTAGGAGATGAAAGTTACCATCAGAGTTAAGACCAGAATCATGATAAAAGAAAAAGTGGTCCTCTTCTTAGGACTATGAATCAGAATGAAGTTGTGTCATTTACCATTCATTTATCTAAATACACATGTGACTAGAAAGAGTTGTAGTACAGATCAAAAGCAGACAATTTTTTAAAGTTCTTTGTAAATGACCAAACACATTATCATAAACCAGTCAAACAAATATTTACTAAGTACCCACTACTACATGCTAGGCACTGTGTTTGATACCGAGGATAAAAATACAAAAATAAAGATTCCTGCCCTTAAGGAGATTACCTTCTATTAGGGGAGATAATGAGTACAATTCAAAGTATACAGAAGGCCAGGTGACCTCAGCAACAAGATGGTGGACTACTTGGTTTTTTTCTCAGATTCCCATGAGCTTTTAAACTTCTCTAAAACAGAAATTATCACAAAAAATAAAGTATCTCCAGCTGATTCCATGGTCTAGGATATCTGGAATCCAAAGGAAGGCTGAAAAAATACCCCAACCCAAGAGCATTCTCTCACCCTGAGCTCACTCAGCATTCCCTTTTACATCATATTGTCAGCAGTATGAGTACACTAGCAGACTCAAGGACATGACATAGGCTTGCATCAAAATTCATTCCTACACCATGGTCTCCCTTCTTTCTCTCCAGTGCTATAGAACAGAACTTCTTAAACCTTTTCCACTTGTGTTTTTTTCAGATCTTCTTAAACTGTGGGTTGAGACTCCACATGAGCCCTGGCTGCAGGTGGTGGAAATTTCCTCAGACCTCAACAACCAACTTCACCATATCTCTTCAAGGGCAAAAGACTACTCAGGGGCTAAAACACAGAAGCACCAATAGGATCCCAGGAAAAACAGACTCTACTAGTGTCAGACAAAGCAGGCTCTGACCTGCCAGTGTCAGACCAGAGAATAAGTAACAGATGGAGTGGGTCAGGTCACCAGGACAGAACACTGAGCATGAGGAAAGCTGTGTAGACCACCATCAAGCTTGAAGGAAAAGCACAAAATTCAGATGAGGCCAGTTGTGACAACTCAAAAGTAACTTGGAACAGAGACCTAGGCTGGTGAAGTGTGAATTCTCCATTTTGGAGAAGGCTGAGACACTCTCAGATTCAACTTGCAAGAAAACCTCACACAAAGAGGAGAAAGTCAAAAATGTGCAACAAGGAAAATAAAAGGGTGGGATGGGAGCTCAAAGTACAAAAGATGCCAGAAAGAAAGAAAATATTGAAAATAAACACATAAAACAACAGGAGAGATAGTAAGAACAAAAGGAATGAGTTCAGGCATCTGAATAGTTATTGTAAATATCTACTGCAAATAGGAAAATAATCCAACATTTGGTGAGATAGAAGATGCTACAGAATTTGAGGAGAACATTGACACAACTCACTGTTCCTTAGTGGTTTAAAAGAGAAATGAGAATTATGAGAGCAGAATTTATGTCCTGCACAACAAAAATAAGGAAGAGAATAGAAAACTTGAATCTTCAATGGCAAGACTCACCAAAGAAACAAAAGAAAGAACAATTGATTTGGGATGAAAATATACTAAAGTAAAAGATGATCTAAAAGGAGAAAAAAGTTCCCATATACTCGAAAATATGTATGGCAGCACTTTTTTGTGGCAGGTAAGAAAAGTAGATTCCCATCAATTGAGGGATGGATAAACAACTTATGGTGCTATATGAAGGCTATGGAACACCATTGTGCTATAAAAAAAATGTGTAATGAATACAGAAGTATGGAAAGATCTATATGAATTGATGCAAAGTGAAGTAAGTGGAACAATGTATCCAGTAACTATAATAATTAAATAAAGAACAATGCAAAAAAAGATTAAAAGTAAATGTAACAAAATTATTAAGATCAAGTGAGACTTAAATGAAGAGATATGACAAGACACCCCGAATTTACCTCTTTGTGAAGGGGGGAGGTCCACAGGTGTCACATATTGCATGTTTTTATGCTTTTTTATTCTATTTTAAAAAAAATAAAAAAAACTATTTGTCATATGGGATGGCTTTCAGGATGGGGAGAGATATGTGGGACACCACAGTAATATAAGAAACCAAAATATCAATAAAAGCTAAAAATAAAGTATATGTGAGAGATATACAAAATAAATGTGTTACAATTTAAAGTCACTTGGAAAAGAGGATCAGCAAAGGCTCATAGAGTGGTAGCTCTTGAGTTGAACTTTGAAGGAAACTAGGGATATTAAGAGGTCAGAAAATAGGGAGGAAATATATTCCAGACCTGAGAAATAGTCAGTCCAAAGGCACCTACACAGGACATAGAGTGCCATGTGCAATTTGTTGTTGTTCAGTTGTTTCAGGTGTTGTCTGGCTTTTCATGACCTCATTTGGGGTTTTCTTGGCAAAGATACTAGAATGGTGTACCATTTCCTTTTCCTGCTCATTTTACAGATGAAGAACCAAAGCAATCTGGGTTTCACCGCTAGTAAATGTCTGAGGTCAGATTTGAACTCAGAAAGATGAGACTTCCTGATTCCAAGTCCAGTGCTCTATTCACTTTGCTAGTAGATGCCATTGTAATACTGATCAGCAATAAGGCTAGTTTGGTTGGACTAAACTAGTTTGGTTGGAGTTGAGAAAACAAGCATTTATTAATTATCTTCTATGTGCTGGGTACTATGTTAAGTGCTGGGAATACAAAGAAAGACCAAAACCAAAACAAAAACAAGAAGCTCACAGTCTAAATCTATGTGGAATAATATATAATAAAGCTGTAAAATAATTGGAAATAGGTTTGGAAAGATCTTCAATGCCAGTTAGAAGTGTCTGTTCACAGTGTACAAGAGAGCTACTGGAATTCTTTGAGAAGATGGTGATATGGTCACATCGAAGTTTTGGGAAAATCATTTTGACATTTTTGTGGAGGATGGATTAGAAAGAAATACTAGATGTAAAGAGACATATTAAGAAGCTCTTGCAATGGTCCAGATGAGAGTTGATGATGATGATGATCAAAAGCATTTCTATAGTACTTTAGGGCAGGAAGGTGGTATAGTGGATATAGCACCAGACCTGGAGTCAGAAAAACTTGAATTCAAATCCTGCCTCAGACTTACTAGCTGTGTGACCCTGGGCAAGTCACTTAATTCTATTTGCATCAGTTTCCTCACCTATAAAATGAATGAACTCAGAAGGAAACGATATACCACTCCAGAATCTTTGCCAAGAAAACTCCAAATGTGGTCATGAGTCAGATATGACTGAAATGACTAATCAATAACAACAAATAAAGCACTTTAAGACTTGCAAAGAAAGCACTTTTGTATGGTTTACATTTTCTGCTTCTCACAATGTTCTTGTGGGGTAATTTTACTATCTTTATTTCACAGATAAAGTAACTGACATTAAAACAAGTTAAGCGACTTACCTGGATCCTATTTGGTAAATATCTAAGGTAACATTTGAACTCAAGTCTTACTGACTTCAAATTCAGTATACTCTTCGTTCTACCATCTGGCTGCCTTCTTTGAGTATTTCAATTAGTGAGGTGACCATGTGAGTAGGAAGAAGGGGGCAGATACTAGAGCTGAAGAGACAAGATCTGACAAATAATTTTACATGTGCCAACCTTTTTAATGTGATTATTGTGTAATGAATACATGATATTCTAAAACTACAGCTTGAGGTAAAGTTCTTGTTTTCTAAAAGAAGGCAGAGGTTTTTTTCTTGTTATTTGTATCTCTATTGTCTAACATTGTGCAAGTACCTGTCACTTAAATCTCTGTTTGCCTCAGTTTCCTCATCTGTAAAATGATGGTAATAATAACACCAGGTTTGCTGTGAAGATCAAATGAGATAATATTTGTAAAATTCCTGGAACATAGTAGGTAGTGTTATACAAATCTCTCTGTCTCTGTATCTCTGTCTCTGTCTTCCTTTCTCTCTCTCTGTCTCTCTGTCTCTGTCTCTCTCTCTCTCTCTGTCTCTGTCTCTCTCTCTCACACACACACATACACACACACATATATATCCACACACACATATACACATGTATATATATATATATATATATATCCTCATGAGCTTGTATAGCATTCTCTGCTTGACATAATCTCCATTTGGACTTAAGCATACACAGGTATTATTTCTAGTCAGTTTACCACGTGAAGAAAAAGAGCTTTTTGAATGGCTACTCAGCTAGAACTGGGTGAGTTTTCAAATGCCACTAACCAACCAAGTATGTTCTCTTAAAAGTTTTGTTTAAATGTAAAAACAAGAACTTTGGTGAGCCCTTTTTAAAGTTGAAAGATGTTGGACCTTCACCTCCACACCTGGGCTGCCTCCATTTTTAGTTTATTGAACACATGGCTCTCTCTCTGTCTATTGTGTGTGTCATTTCTTGCTTTTAGGTGAGGAAATAGGAAATATAACCCTTTGAACTCCAAAAAATCAGAATAGCCAACCTTCATAAATCCAATGCCTGGAGTCCAGGCTAAAGTTTGTTGCTAGTTGAGGTACCAATGCAGCCAATCTAGAAGAAGCTGAAATACAGACTCCTCCTCTATTTCCAAATTCAGAAATCACCTTGGTATGGCAAAAGTTTTGTAGAAAGTGATATCTCTACTAGGTCTTCAACAAAAAGAAATAACAAAAAAAAAAAAAAAAGAAAGGACACCATGGAGAAAGAGTAAACAGCAGTGCCATGCACTCATAGTGAGGGCATCAAAGATTGAGACCTCATTACCCAACAACGGTTTATAGCATTTTTTGACTCCTCACTTGAATATAGTCAGGAAGGAAACAGAATAAGCCTTACAAGTTAAGTGTTTATGAAATGCTAACCCATTTGTTGCTCAGAAGTTTATCAAAAGACTCTTCTTCTCATGACAAACTGTCAGAAATTGATACCTACTCTAGAATATTTGGGGATTTTCTTAACCAAAGCATGATGCACATGTTCAAAAGGACTAGACTCTCATTGATCAAGTTCAGTATCACCATTACCATTTGTTCTAGTATAAATATTTATAACCTGACTAAATTTTTGAATAGGTCAATTAGCTCAAACTTTTAAGCTACTTATTTTCTCACCTTATTTGACACATATTGACACAATCCTTTGGAATTTCCTGCTAAAGGCAAAGAAATTACTTTCTCTTCACAAATCCTGATTTAGTACCAAATTTTTAAGGAAATATAATAAAAATAAAATAGAAACAAATATAGTTCTCCCCAGTTTTAGTTGCTATACCTTAATTTGGACATGAGAGTAAATAGGAAAATTTGACTGCCTTTTGCTTTTTCCTGAAATAGGTCTTCACAGAAGAAAATTCTTTTCTCATCTAAACCTAAATTCTTTGGATTTTAGTGGTTTGAAATTCAGTTTGCTTACCACATCTAAAGACAGAACAGGGATTTATTTGCTTTTCCATATTGTTATTCTGAGGATGCAAATAAGTTTATAGGCATGCACAAAGGTTATGGCAAGACTCTGACCTGGAAGGTGATCTGATTGTAGGAGGCACTGTTTTAGCAACTACTTGAGGATAGACATTACATTTTTTTATTTTGTCAGAGCTGCTCCCACAAACTGATTCTCTCTGAGGTCTCTGTTGCCTGGTGTCAGGGACTGATACTACAAATGGGAGGGCAACCAACCCCAGGATCAATGGATGCAAGTACTGAGGAGAAACAGCATTTTGAAATAGCATACTCTAACGGACAGTGTTGTTGAATCGATTGTTAATTTATGAAATTATGAAATGGGGGAAGGCACATCCAATTTTTTGGGTACCCGCCAGGAAAGACTATGATAGTAGAGGGAAATAGGGCAGCAATCACACTTCAAGCACTGAAGTCATGGGGGTAAAAAGGACACAAAGGCAGAGACGAGCAGTGACAGCTATATGGAGGTAGATGGAATGGGAATGAAGAATGGAATGGTGAAGGAAGGCAGGCCATATGGGGAAGAAGATGGGGAGAAGAGGTTTCATTTTTATAGGGTCTTTTGTGGCAACAGACAAATTCTTATCACTGCCACCTTGGGGTCAGTTCATTAGCACATCCAAATAATTTCAAAGTTGTTGGTAATACCTCAAAATTAACACATCTACATCACTTCAAAATTATCAACACTTTTTGATATTTTGTTGGTCTAGAATCATGGAGGTCTAAAATTTGTCTGGAATTTACATATCATAGGACTGGATGACTTTTACTGTTTTAGTAAGTTATGAGAACGTGAATTTTAGTTAATATATGGTGTAGTTTTTAAAATTATGTTTCTTTGATCATTGGGATGGTTGAATGTGAATTCCAGGCCCTTTTGCTGCTATTACCCCCAATATGCTAGCTTCTTATGAACTTAATATACTGGCTAGAGGAAGGGTAATAGTCAGGGGAACCAGAACAACATGCAATTTTAATACAATTATGGAACTGGATTTCAGACAATTTGGGTTCAAATCCTGACTCAGATATTAATTCTATAATTCTGGGTCCAAATGATGATAAAAAAAAATCACCTACTTTACAAAATTATTGTGAGGTTCCAAAATGAGATAATGTATACAAAGTGCTAAGCAAATGCCAAATATTATTGTTATTAAGAATAATATCAATATTGTTATTGATGAAGGAGGTGACGTATGACTATGTTCCAGAATTCTCCATACATCTTGACTGTTCTCTCCTAGGAGACTGAAGACTAGCTGCAGCCAAATCCAAAGTAATGAATTATATTATATGGACTAATTTGTATTTATAGAATACAGACTTCTTAATTTGAGGGGAAAAAACTTTTTCTATTAATTATTCTGAATTGGCACAGTTTTATTTTATTTATTAGGAATTATTGCAACTTCTGTGATCAGATATAGCTGTATTCAAATGTAACTAACAAAATTCATAGGAAAGCAGAATAAATATTTTCTATTCCATTCACTGTTACATTATCTGCTTTTCCCTTGCACTAATGATAATAACTGAGTTGGATGTTTATGTAACATACTTCATATACCTTCAAGTTATGATTTAAAATCATTTTACATTTAGAAATGCAATCAAAGTAAAGAAAGGATTATTTCTCTTAGACATCATATATCATACATCTTAGGTTGGAAACTGTTTGCTTAGTCTCTAGATAAACTCTTAAGTGGTCTTTAAAGAGTCAGACTTTGTTTTGGTAGAGAGGAGGGGAGGGAAGGAGAGGAAGCTTAATTAACTAGACTGACAGGCTCCATAGATCTCTCAAGTGTTTAAATTAAGGATTGCAAGTTCTCGAAACTTGACAAGGCAGGCAGGATTGTCACTGCTGCTGTCTGAACTAGAGGTAAGGACAGATTAGACTAGCCCTATCTCTATCATAAGCATTTTGTTTTGGACCTTAGAACTTCACAGTGTGAGTAGGCCTGAATATTTTCTTTATTATTTGAAGATAAAAATAAAAATAGAATCCCTAAACTGCTAACGTGAAGATCATTCTTCTAGAATTTAGTATTTGCTGTTTCACTTAATGGTATGATGAGAGTTTCAGATAATGACATATACCTCCATGAAATAGAAGGCATTCCACTTTGAAAGGGAAAATATTTTTGAACCATATATTGGTTACCAGTATTGGTACACTCACATCAAACAATGACTGATATACATTAATATGTTTGCTGCAGTGATTTCAATTCTACTGAATAATGTTAATACTCATGAATTCAATCAGGTTTTTATAACAGAATAATATTTTACTAAAAATCTACATGCATATATTTCTTTTAAATATATATATGTTATATATGATTATATGCATAAACACGTATACATATTAGCATGTGTATAAATTTGTATTGCTTGTGAGTTTTGGTACAGACTTATGATATCATCAAAAAAGGAAATTAGAATTGTTGGAATTCTCCAACAATCCAAAGTGACAAGTCTTTGAGAGTATCCCAAGACACTTTTGCTAATTCTATGACATTGGACAAGCCACTTGACTTTCCTTGGCTTCTGTAAAATGAGGGAGTTGGATTAGATGACTTCCAAGGTCCTTTTTAGTTATAAATCTATGATCATATGATCACATAAAATCTTGCCAAAGGTCACAGTTAACAGATAGTAGTTTTCAGAGGCAGGAATCAAATCTAATTTTTTTTTGACACCCTGGCCAACCTTCTATCCAGATAGCACTCTGATACTTTACACAAGAATATACACATACATATATTCTATACATACATTTAGAGTACTTTACTATGAATTGCATATTTTAGTGCTGTAAAAATTTATAGAATTTAGAAAATGTTTCAAAATATAAAAAGCTTAACAATATTATAAAGCCTGAAGGAAATGAAAATCATAGATGCACAGGCTGTGTTTTCCTTACTACAACCTATTGAAGGTCAGGGATGCAGAAGAGAAAAAGAAACAATTTGGCATGGGAGTAGGTGACTAAAAGGGAGTTCCTGAAAAATGATTTATGTTTCTTGACTATGGCATAGAAGTGTATCATATATTTACATATAAATAAAATATATATCCTATAAATGTAAGATATAATATAAATTTAATATGTGATATTCTGTATACAAAATAATGTGTATACCTACATGTACCCACATACATTGTTCAACCAGACTGGCAGGATAGCGAATAAAGGCTAATAAATTTATTTTCTTGTAATCAAAACAAAATGTTATTCTTTTTTGAGGATGAAAGGAGAAAATTGCCTATGTATACCCATCAAGCAATATACCTTAGAGATCAGCTATAGATATGGAAAGATTATAGTTCTTAAGCTCAAAGGTTAACACAAACAAAATCCAATAAAGGAGGCAGAAGTAAAACCCATTGCCCACTATTTGAACAAGCACATAGGACCTGAGGTCCTAACACAAGGAAGCATAATTGTTCTCAGAGGTTGTTGTTGTTTGTTATTGTGTTCATCCTTTGTCGCAGAGGAAGAACATGCCATCAGAGAAATGATGACGTGACTTGCTCTTGACTTTGTTTTGAGTGAAGGAGGGCTGTGTAGGTCACCAGCATCACTTCTGCTCCAGAGCCATCTGAATCCAGTGACCAGATATTCATCCAGATCACTGGAGATGACCCAGGATGCACTGGGAGACCTTGGCCCCTTTAGGCCAAGGTCTATGCAGGTACTCACTTAGAGTGAGATAATGCCCATTTATTGAATAGGTCTGTTTAGGAAGTAACCAGGGCATGGCCCCTTTAATGAGGCAAAGAAAAAGAAATACATCAGGCTGGGAGGGAAGCAGCAACAGTTACAATTATTGACAGTGAATGAGATGAAATCCATGATTCCAATATAGTTTTTGGATGTAATACTTTATCCAAAAGAAATAATATGAGTAAAAAGTAGGCTATAGTAACATTGCATATGAAGGAAGTATGCCATATAAGAAAATTCAAGAAACAGACAGGAGAAGCATGGAAAAGAGAATTTTGAAGAAGTGTTACAGAGGAAGGACCAAGCTTTGTTCTCCAGTTAGAGTCTAGATTACCTGCTTAGAAACAGGAAATGGAGAATTTGGGAATTTGGGAAACAATCACAAATCTGATACCGAGGCATGATTTAGTAATTATGGGATATCAATGATACAAACATCTGCTAGAGATCTCTGCGCAAAACAAAGCAGCTGATAACTTCTTGTCTTATTTTCTGTCATGGTATTTTCATTCTCCAAAAGGTAGAAGAATAAACAAGAGGGAATTCTATTCTTGATCTGATTAGCAATAGCAGAGACAGAACTGGTAAGAAAGTGATGCAAACATTGTGAAGAGGTGGATATTCTCTCAGAATTTTTGACAGAATAGAGAAAAATCAGGCATAGACTAATGTATAATCTAGATTTTATGAAAACATCTCATAGGGTTGATGAAAAATTTAGTCCTGTGGAGTAAGGCTCTGCAAACTACTCCAGGAGGAATGAAGTCTCTCAGAGATAAAATTCTGAAACCTTAAAAGGAAACGATTCCAGTAAGGATGAAACGTAAGAGTTGTTTGAAGAGAATGATATGGCCATGCAGTGAATTCATTAAACAACTTAGTTTTTTAAAATGTGTATAGAAGGTGGAAGCAAAAATGTATATAAAAGCATGAGCTAGACTCTCCAAAAGATCATCCAGACTACTAAAGCTTGAAATGAGATGAAGTTGGAAAGGAAAACTAAGAACAGCTAAAATGATTAAAAAAAAAAAAAAATTTCCCAAATTACTTTGGCAGAAAGGGAAGGATCAAAGATGGGATGGAACCTGTGCTTTGGGTAAGTTTGGCAGTGATTACTGGCAACAAAGAGAAAATAGAAAGCTTCAAGTCCTATTTTCTTTACCAAAGAGAATGACTTTAGAATAAAGAAAAATGACAGAGCAAAAATTACTAATTGAGTTACCACCTAAGATAAATAAGGAAACACCAAGAGAGCATGTAGTTGTCCTTGATGAGGTCAAGATACCTGACCCATATGAACTATATCCTTGGATACTGAAGAAACTAATGGTTGTGATTGACAAGTCATTTTCAGATGAATTTGAAAGATCATAGAGAATGGGATGACTGGAGAAGGGCAAATATCTGTAATTTTGAAAAATAAAGTAGAAGAGAATAGAGGTTGCAAATAATGTCAGTGATTTTGACTTTGATTCTTAACAACATTCTATTAAACAAGTAAAAAAAGAAAGTTATAGAGAGCCAGATTGGTACCAATTTTGGACTCATCATGAAAGAAAAAAGTAAACACAAAACCCAACTAATTTGCTTCTTTGAATAGTTAAAATACTAGATCCAACAAATTATATGCTATCAAAATTGTACCTAGATTTTGGCAAAACATTTGATAAACTATCTCATACTATTTTACAGAAAGACGGAGACATGGAGCTAGAGGAGAATACAAGTAGATGGATTCAAAATCAGTTGACCGATCAGACTCAAATAGTAGTCACTAATGTCAACTTGGTAGGATATGACATGTTCTCAAGGGATCTGTGCTTGATCTTGCACTGTTTATCATTTTTATCAATGACTTTCATGATGATTTGCCCTAGCATGAATGTTTATCAAAGCTTGAGACTATAGCTAACATCTCGGACATGATGGAAAGGTTCTAACAAATTAGAACATGGAGCTAAATTTCAGGAGATTAAATTTGATAGAGATTCATGTGAAACCTTAGAGCAAGATGAGAGAAGCATATTTAGGGAATAATTGATCTGAAAAACGTTTACGGAGTTTAATAGATTTTGTTACAAACCCAATATGAGTCAGAAGTTTGCTGTGGCAACTGCAAAAGCTAATATAATCTTAGATTACATTAAGGGAAGCATACCTTCCAAGAACAAGGTGTTCTGCACTTTTTGTTGTCAAACCCATCTGGCATAGTATGTTCAAATATCAATCCTACAGTTTAGGAAGGGCATTGACAACCTGGAAAGCATTCAGAGAAGGATCACCAGGATGTTTTAGGTCTGTGAGTCCCCATTATATAAGAATTAGTTGGAAGCATTTGGGCTAAGGCAAAACTCAAGGGAGAAATTGTAGCTCTTTTCAACTATTTGAGGGGCCATGATGTAGAAGGAATAAACATGTTACTTTTTGCCCAGAAGGCACAAGCAGGAGCATTGAGTGAATGGGGCAGACAGGCAAAATTAGGCCTGATGTCAGAAAAACAAAAACAAATAAACAAAAAAACCTTCCCTTGAATGACTGCTATCCGTGGGTAGAATTGGCTACCCATGGCTTTGAGAATTAAAGATTTACCCTCAATGGAGGGCTTCTCCAAGCAGATGCTTGATGATCACCAATAGGGTATGTATGTTACGATGTTATGGTGGGAATTATTTTTGGGTGTGGGCTGAACTTAGATGGCCACTGACGTGCCTTCGGACTACAAAATTCTGTGAGTTGTGGATGAAGAAAAGGTATCTCAGAAACTAAAGATGATGGTGTCCAAGGATTTATCTTTGTATTTAGAAAAGAAATCAGTTCTTATCTTCTGCAAAAAAAATCAAATCCCACTTCTCAACCAACTCCTGTTTATATGCTGTTTCTGAGGATCAAAGGCATTTGCTTATTAAAAGTACACTTTTCAAATGCCTGTAGGCCTGATAACTTCTTGCAGAGAAACCCTTTTTCCAGGCTTATATTAAACAATGGCCTATGCAAACTAAATATATAGAGGTGGTTAGCAGAAGAGGTTCATGCTTCATTCTAAAAAAGAAAAAAAAACAACCTTCACTTTCAAGGGGAAAAATGTTTTGATTTTTCCTATCACCTGGATGAAGAATGTGTGTGAGAGAGAGAGAGAGAGAGAGAGAGAGAGAGAGAGAGAGAGAGAGAGAGAGAGAGAGAGAGAGAGAGAGAGAGGAAAAAAAGTTACTGTGTGCAGTTAATATCGAACAGCAGCCATCTCCAGATGATCCCTGCTGCATCCAATTTCTGCCAAAATGCTTTCTGTTAAACCTCCATCAAACAGACACACGGTGCACAAAAGAAAACCTCATCACCAAGGGAAACTAATCCACCGGTGCGCAATGTAAGCCTGTCAACTTTTTATTATAAGAAGTCATCACTCATTTCAGTGAAGATTAAAAGTATGACTAAATTGAGAAAATCCTCTTAGCCATTTGGAATTTTAATAGAGGAGAAAAGGGACTGAGTAAAATTTAGACTCTGTGTGTGAATATATATATATGTGTATTTACATACACATATATTTGTATATATAGACGTGTGTGGAGACATTCATAGCATCTGTATGCATATATACATGTATGCACATCTACATAAAACACGTTATATAGATGAACATCAGTAATTGTGATTATAACTTCATTCAACTAAAAAGGCACCAAAAATTCATACATAAACATGTAGCCTTGTAGTAGGTTTTCTCAGTTACCACAGACAAACAGTTTCTGATTCAGACCAGCTTAAGAGATAAGAATGGAAAATGAGTCCTCACAGCTTTAATTACATTGCCACTGGCAACAAGGTGTTACAGTGGCAGAATGACAATTGCTTTTACTCAGAGTATGGATTCAGGGTCAATATGCTATTTCATCCACCACAGCAGATGAGCACCATGTTGTTTCTATACTGGCCTCGAACTACTTACCCCTGCAGGGAAAGTTAGTCTGATGTGCAATTAGAATTACAGGCAGATGTATGCATCTGTAGTCAATCTGCAAAAGCAAGCTCCTGCTATAGTGAATGCAGGATGTTTCACTTAAGCTGTCATTGAAAATGGGGGTAATCTTTTACATCTAAAGACCATAATCATCTTCCAATTCCAAAGATTTCACCTGGGTTAAAGCACAATTATTTCTCTAGTCAGCTTGAAGCTCGAAAATGATCAGTTTGAAACTCTAAATGATCAGACTGTTATCCCTGAAGTCTTTAGTTACATTTTTTTTAAAATTCACAGGGAAATTTTAAGTTATTTTACTTCAATCGTCCCTCTGTGGCTTCTCTTCTACATTTTTTTCAGCATACTTATAATGAGTTGCACATTTAGCTATTGTTATTGTTACCAATAACCAGCAGATAAATCCAAATTATTATTGAGGATAATCATGTGAACAGCTGAAGTCTTATCACCTACCTAGAAAATAAACTGCAACTGACTCTTACCTTTATGTAGTTACACAGGCCCCACCTGGCAGTGAAGTGAGTTGAAATTCTTTCTGCAAATCACTAAGGGAGGTGCACAAACAGGCAACCTGTCTCTTAGAGCATAGCAGAGCTGTGTTGCTGACACCTTTGGGAGAGGCTGGGAAACCCGTCAGCAGTTTCAGCGTCTTCTGGCCCTTTGATTAAACTCTTCTATCTACCTCCACACCCTCCCTCAAATTTGTTAAACCTTGTTGCTATTCATGCAAGCTCATTTGCTAGGGGTAGACAACCAGCGGACTGTTTCTACTTTGAGAGCCGACTTTACTTTCCATAACCTTCCCTTCTATCCAATGAACAGCAACTGTGGCCTTTTACTAAGTAAATGAGCAAATATTTTCCCAGTGTTCACCAGGTTAGATCCCCATTTAATTAAACTGGCTCATTATGTCCCTATCTGATTAGCAGAGTAGAATCAATTATTCAATGCACAAACATGGCTGCAGGAGCTAGAGGTGTATACAGAGCTGTTCATTTAATTCCAAGGACACTAATTAGGTACAAAGCAAGCAATAACTTTAACAATTGCAGGCACAAGCATACATGCAGTACAGGACAAGAACAGGCCTTCATTTTCTTAATAAGCTGGATTCTCTTCCCCCTAACAGGGTCAAGAAAAAACAGAAAGCGGAGAGGATGAAATGTAGATCAAGAAAGCTAAGCATCCAGGAAATAACCCTTGGGATTTGCATATGTAATGGTGCGCTGCTACTTTTGTACTTTATAATCAAACAGTAGGCAATTATCCAAATTATTGACAGCAGATTTCTCATTTCAACTGCAAATTAAGGGCATTAATAAAGCTTTCTAATGCAAAAGTGACTAATTAACTAATGGAATGGAACTCTGAAGCTGTGATATCAAAACCAGTCCACCACATATTGTGGAAACACAAGGGAACTAATTAGTTTAATTATCAAAACAGCTAATTAAAATTACACAGTTGCCTAATTAGTTCTTTGCATTTTTTCTCCAGTTTAATTGACAGGATGGAGTTAAATAGGTAACTGGTCTCAAAGAGGGGAAGGGGAAAAAAAAACCAGGAAAAGCTTCTGCTGAATATTTTAGATGATGTTATCTCATTCATGTGGCAGACCAGTAACAGGAAAATAAATGACTCTCATCCTTTTGGTAAGCAACTCCAAATTTTCCAGACATAAATCTGCCCTCAGAGTAAGCTATCGAAAAAGATTTTCATGAAGTTAAAAGGCTGGTATGTCATGATGCATCCAAAAGGTCAGGGCAAATGCATATTTTGGAGGAGGACAGTAAGTGGAATTTCTTCAGGAAGTTAATTTTTCATTTAGTTAAATTTATACTGTACTACATGTGTGGTTCCACAATGATTGTCAAGGAGCATGCTACCAAAATAAAATAAAATAAAATAAAATAAAATAAAATAAATAGCTTAGATATTGAAATCAACTCAAAACATCACAGTGCTCGAAGGTAGCAAGAACTTGAACTCATGACTAAACCCTGTTCTACAACAGTTGAGATGACTTCCACAAGCTGAGTGTATGCATATGAACATATACATATATACACAACATGTGTATTTATACACACATAATGTTTATATGTTTTCAGAAATGTTTGCTTTGTTTTCTAAGGGAAAATGCTAACAAATCAACTTTGTTTTTAAATCATTTGTTGTCAGCACTCACCGACTAAGGTGGAGAAAGTTAGCTGGAAGTAGTAGATGAGCAAAATCATAGAATGATCTGTAAAAAGGAGCCTTACAAAGGTCAGGTAGCTCTACTTCCAGACAGCTTGATCAAATATGATTCTATGAACTTCCTAGGTGATGTATTCTAGTGTCAGCATAACTTCACTATCCCGGAATTCTGTCTTAAATAAAGTCTATTATTTCAATATTAATGCTATCAACATTTAACACTTGCTTAAATCCACTTTGTTCCAGTGTAGGACCACATTTTTTTTCTGGACCTTACTGAAAAAGAAAGTGAAAGTTGGATTATATGATCTGTAAGGTTCCTTCTGCCTCTGATATAATAAAGTTTTTGGTGATCTTTTACTCTTTACTTGGTAAAGATGAAACAAAGCAGATCATGACCTTTTGTACAATAAACCTAAAGTTTGAAAATATGTAAGAATTTTCTTTACATTTCCCAAGATAAGTACTATCTTGTTCATCTTTTACCATTTTTAACTTTTTAGTCATCTTTCTGAAGTTACTCTGACCAATTTAACTTAAATTTTCAAAGCCTTTAAACATGGCTCAGTATTGGATCCTAAAATGTGATATAATTGCTTGAGATGATTTTATCATCTGTGGTTTGTGTTCTGCCAGTATAGAAGTCCTTTCTTTCCCAATGTGCTATATAAATGCATATTTATGACTTATATTTTATATATCTATAATATTTTTGTGAAATGGATATTCCATAATTATGTTTTTAACCATCAAGAGAAGTTAGAAGCGATGGCAGATTTAACCTGTAGAAGTATTCTAGAAGTTATAAAGAATTCTCAACTGATTTTTAATGCTAATACTTATTTTCTTTCAATTATCTCTTATGTTATTCTTGGTTAGATTCACTTAACTTCACTTTTAAGCCTTTTATATCCTTTTCAGGTTCTCCAATAGACTCAGGTCCTTAGAACAAATAGGTCCTAATGGGACAAAAATCCTGTGGTAATCAAATTTCAATTCAATCCCACAAAGGATTTATTGAGGGTCCACCAATATATGTGATACACTATTCTAAGTGCCGGAATTACAAAGAATGAAATCAAATAGTTCCTGTCTTCAGGGATATTACATTCTTTTGGAACATGATAACTAAGCTGAAACTCTAAAAATTCGCAATGGGCAGCTAGGTAGAACAGTGGATAGAGTACCATCTGTGGAGTCAGGAGTACCTGAGTTTAAATCCGGTCTTTGCCTCTTAGTACCTGTGTGACCCTGGGCAAGTCACTTAACACCTATTGCCACAGTCTTCTATCATTGCTTTTATGTAATATACTAGTGTCATCAGAAAGAGTTTGAGTTCTTCTTGACGAACAACAAATACAGGGAGTTATAAAGGGTGAATTAGTGTTAGGGTATAGTCAAAGTATCATGCCTGTACAGAAATCCCTTCTATAATATCCTCTCTTACTAATCCCTTGATATACATGGATTTCATTATGACACATGGTTCTATAAAATAAAAAAACAAACAAACAAACAAAACAAAGCAGTTTCTGTCTCCCTTGGAAACTTTCTCCATTTATCCCAAAGTATTACTTTGGACTTAATACATGTCTTAATGTACAGCAAGGAAAGATAGAAAATAAAGGTGTTGAGCCTGAATCCAGAGATCAAATTGAATTCACCTACTAGGAATATTCACAAATGCTTTCTTCTTATCCATCAAAATACATGGAGACAGAGCTATGAAGAAGAAAGTTATGGCTGTGTATGTCAAGAGAATTACTCCTCTGTAATGGTAAGGGAATTTGAAGATCTTCTTTGACCTTTAATAGGCCCATGTGACCTACTTTGAGCTTTGGCCCACCCCACATCCTGAGTTACATGGAGCCATGGTGGGAGGAACTTGCTGAATGGGTGCAGCAAGAAGAGAGAATGAGGCAGAGCTGGGGGAGAGCTGAGATAGAACGGGTAGAGCAGCTAGCTTAATGAGAGGAGTGATTTTTATCTAAGGGAGTTTGCTTGTGAGGAGGCTTGACAGAAGGAAGGCTTGGGGATGGCTGTGTTCCCTGCATTGATAATATATATAGATTTCTTTGTTACTATGATAGATTTGACTTTTTGGTATCTGAATAAATGTGTTTGCTTCACATTTGAGGAAGAGAGTTTATATTTTGCAAATTTACCCTGGCAATATGTATGGTATGTATAGCAGCTGCTATGGATATCACCTTGATGTTACATCCTCTTAAAATAAAAGCTCAATGGGAAGAATGATGTAAAGTGATTAATGTTTATTGTTGTTCAATCATGTCCAGCTCTCTCTGAGCCCATTTGGGGTTTTCTTAGTGAAGATACTGGAGTAGTTTGCCGTTTCCTTCTCTATTTTATTCTACATATGAGGAACTGAGGCAAAAAGGGTTAAGTGACTGGCCCAGGGTGTCTGAGGCTGGATTTGAACTCTTGAAAATGAATTTTCCTGATTCCAGGCCAGGACTTTCTCCACTGCACCTCTTAGTTTCCCCAAAGCAATTAATTATAAACTGGATGATAGTAAATTTGAAATACATTCTTACAAAACATAAAATGTTAATGAAAAATGATGATGATGATGATAATAGTTGACATGCATATAGAGTTTTATATTTTGCCAAGCACAACATACATTTCCCCCACTATTATGGTGGTTGTGCTATGCGCTAGAAATGCAAAGACAGAAAGCAAATCAACCCTGCCCTCAAGCTGTTTACCTTCTCCTGAGTATCTGATATATATACAAATTAGACTGGGACAAGGTAAGCTGAAGAGGAAGAAAGTACAGAAGTTTTGTGAGATCAAGGTAGCCTTCATGGAGATGAGATTCAGAGGAATTAAGTTTCTAAGTGGAAGAGATGAGAGGAATGCAAACCAATGATAGGGGAAAGATTTTCAAATTGATGACAGCATTTCAAGGTCAGGTAACAGCTCATTTAGCTAGAATATAAAGTTTATGAAGAGGAATGCTTGGAAATAAATCTGCAAAGGTATTTGCAAATCTGATTGTAGAGAAGCTTAAATGCTAGAGTAATACCTGGCATATGGGATGGTTCTCCCACTATGAAGTGCCTGACACCACATGGACATGTGGACACATTCTTATCTTCTGGGCTTGCTTAATAACTCCAACCTGCTTTCATAATTGCAGATCTAAGTGCCTGCAGAAGGATCACCAGCACATGGTTGTATTACAATTCTCTCAGGCTGAGTTAATCTAGTTAAGTAGAAATACACTCAGCCTATTCCCCACTCTACCTCTTTGAGGCCTCACTGGTGCATTTCTTCTTGAACAAGAAACTCCCTAAAATGAAACTTTTGGATTTTTAAATATAAGCATTATGTTCACAGTAAGCCAAGAGAAATACCAATGACATTGAGGGTACTCACTTTAACAAATAAATGAATAATAAAACACAATGCAAACATAAACGTGATTCAAACTCTCCAATCAATGTTCTAAGTATTTGTGGGGAAAAAAAGACATATATTTACAGAAACTTCCTGGAAAGTACCTGGTTGAGAAATACTCACACTCAGATAATTCACAAGTTTAGATCTATAAATTTTCATGTCTTCTTTCTTACAACACATCTGTAAAGAACTTTGATGAATGTAGCTTCCGTGTTGAATAGATTGCTTTCACTGCTAAGCAAAGTTGATTCATATTTTTCTTTGCTAAAACCTCGGTGGGAACAATGCCTCAACCAAAATACTTGATTCTCTAAATGACTTCTCTGTTTGTTTCCAATATGTTCTTCTGCTTAGTGGGTCTTACTCATCAACAGCAAATATAGTATTTATCACTATCTAGCAGGAAAATCATGTGACAAAAATCTGTTTCAGGAAGATTATTTTAGCAGGTATATGAGAAATGGATTGAAAAGGGGATATTTTAGATGTAAATTTGGAACAAGTCATTTTGTCTTTCTGATTATGTTTTCTGACCAGTGAAACAGGGATAATTTCTCTTCTGAATGTGGTAAAGAGTGAATAAACAGAATCTCAGAGCTGCAAAGAGACTCAGAGAGCATCTTCCACAGATACATCAGAGATTACTGTTCTTATTCCTAGACTAACACAAAATTGTCCTCCTGGGCAACAATTTTAGTTGCCTTTTAATTCAACCCTACCTCCATTCCCTGGAGTAGTCTATGTATTTAACAAGATCTATTCAATTTGAAATTATTTATCTTTGTCCTTCCACTTTTCCTTCTCCAGTTACAAATTATAAGCCACTGGATCTTCTTTTCCTGTCTCCAACTCAGCCTACAGGGACAAGTGGGATCTTAAGGCTCAGTACCCCTGGCTCTTCCTCCCAATCACAACCTAGTTGAGTCTAGAAGAAATAGTACAATACTTCTTCAATTCATTGTTATCCCTGTTGCTTTCCCTATCCTGCTACTGAAATCACTGTCTACCTGGAAGAAAACTATCTTCAACTCTTAAATCTCTTCCCATTTCCTGATCTTTCTTCCTTCTTCCTAATACTCCTCAAGTGTACCCCATCCATATCCCTTTTCAACTCTGTCCACTCCATTCATTGTGAGTTTTAGAATTCCTGTTCCATAATAAACTTCCCTTCTTTCTGATCTCTTTCTCCCATAGTCCTTCTGAACTCTTGCTTTCACTGATAACTTGATTCACTTTGATGATATTACATCCCTGTAATCCTCTCCAATACTGGATCTACCTTCACTCAGGGTCTCTAACACACTGGTCCTAGAAAGGGAGTCATGACAGTACTTTGTTTATCAAAGGAGAAGGACTACAGGATCACAAAAGGAGCAGGATTTGCATGAGGGGTCTCCAGATCTCTAGATCTCCCAAACTGATGAGGTTAGCTGGAGATTCCATCTGGAAAAACTCACTTACTTTAGATCAAGAAAGAATAAATACAAAGAAATTAGAGGTGTCAAATGTTCATAGACTAGGGAAACTTTTCATGTGAGATGAAGGGTAATTCAGACACTCATAGAGAATAACAATGGATTTTAGTATGGATATAATATAAAATAAGGTTTATTTTTGTGGGGTAAAAAGAACATTATTCTGTATTCTAGTCTAGCCTCTGCTACCACCTACTGATATAGTAATCTGCTCGTTTCTTTGCCTTAGAGTCTTCATCTGTGGCCAATTAAACTAGACTTGTGGGTTATTGTCATTGCTCACTGAGCATTTATGTCCAAAGGAAGAAGTCCTACATCAGTTGTTCACTGGGAAGCCCTTTTTACTGATGGTCCTCTCTAATCTCTCTATATAACAGTAGCAATAATAACCATATTGAAATAGTGTTTGAAGATTTCCAAAGTTATTTACAAAAATCTGTTGAACCTTACAACAACTCTGTGGGTTAGGTAACATAATTGCTATTATTCCCATTTCATAGATGAACAAACTGTGCCCCATAGAGATTAAATGGTTTGGTCAGGGTAATACAGCTGGTAAGTAATAAAGATTAGACTCGAACCCAGATTTTCCTTGCACCAAGTAGCATACTATATGTTAGACCACAGTGCCTCACTATTAAAGTTTCACAGAAAAGCCAGTTATTTCCAGTGACCCCTCTTTTCTGTGTGAATAAGATACTACTTTAACTCCAGTTCTTTCACATGGATTGCAGGGTAGTCAAGCTCCTATACTGTCACTAAATTTTATATTCTTGTCCCATTTGTGACATAGGGTAGGAATATTTCTCACCTGGCATCATGTGGGAGATAATCCTATTCCTGTCAACCCTTGTGAAATCACTAGCCCTGACCTTATTACATCACCCATCCTTCCCTCCATTATTACTGACATCACCTCTGTGACATTTATGGTGTTCTACGACCTTTGATAAGGGTGTTATTTTGCCTCAAAGGTATATAAAGGTAAATTCAAAGAGCTGGCTTCTCCTGATTTGGGTGTGTCACAAAGTTGATGATGGTTGTCTGGAACTTAAAAATCTCTCTGGCAAAGGTTATCTTGTTTCTGCAGGATTTACAAATTTTACATACTCTGGATTTTATAAATTTGCTCATTTCTGTAGAAAAAAATTAGCAAATCTCCTTGTATTTCTATGGTGATTATATAACTTTTGCCCTCTGGATTTTCCAAAAATGTCTTCTTTCTTTAGAACTTACAAATTTTGTGCCCATGAATTTGATAAATATTTGTCTTATTTTTATAACATTTATAATTTCCTTCTTCCATATTTTAAAAAATTTATGGTTTTTCATGAGATTTATGAATCTCTCCTTAGAGGTCTATCTTACTAAAAAGAATGAACCATCCGGGACCCTGGTGGGCACAAACTAGATTCAGTTTCAGGAGAGACTAACCAAATAAAAGGATCATTAGGGTTCCCCCCTACAAACTTTGGCTTTGCATAATTTCAATCTGGAGCTCTACTTTAGGCAGAGTAGATAAAGAGTTGCTCCCAAAGCCAGGAAAACTTGAGTTCAAATCCTTCCTTTGACATCCCTGGGCAAGCCACTTCATCTCTCACTGCTCTACACAACTGTTTAAGACCTGACCTGCAATTACTGGTGGAGATTTCTCAATACAGGAGTTCCCTATGTCAATGAATTTGCAGGTCCAGTCCATGCTTTTCTCCTAGATTGCTAGCAAAGGCGGCATTAGAAATGTACAATATGAATCATGCAAATGGCAGCTATTTCTTTCTTACATATAAGAAATGCTTATTACAAAAGGTTCTCACAAGCAATTGATAACAAAGCCTTTTCAAAAGCAGTTGTAATAACTATTGCTAAACTCTTCCAAGAGGTTGAGATGTAAAACCATCAAAACATAAAGTACTTGACAGGACTGATGAATGTACATTTTATATTTCACCTTGATCCTGCACTGTCTAAGTAATTCCTCTAGTTTCATATCATTGGTTGAACCAGACCAAGGATTGGGTTCATTCTCTTGGCAGTAGTTTCTTTTATGATGCAGAGTTTCTTCTTGTTTTTAGTCAGTTTTAACCAAAGATATCAGGATTGCTAGGCCTTTTGAATTTAGCAGGTTATCTTTAAGACTGGCCATATATATCTCACCTGTGCTTAGGAAAAAAAAAAACACAAAGTAGAAAATACCAGAGATTCTCAGATTCAAGCTCATCATTTTGAGCCCCTCCCCTTTCTCTAGCTGAGCCATATGTTATATTTGTTCCCAAAATGAACAGCCACAAGAACTTCTTGATCAAAAAAGTTAAGTTTTCTTCTTGCCTATCAAGTTCAACATTTTTTTCAAGTCTGAACTTGTATGAGTAATTTTTTTTCATGATTTTATTCTACACAGTGACTTAAATTTTTTTAAGCTACTTTCTTCCCCAGGGGTCACTGAAAGTAAGTAATCTAATGAAAAGCTACTATGTGGTCAAGCACTAGATCACCTCTTCCTCTAAGGATTTACTGCAATCTATGTTGAGAGAAGCAGGTGGAAAGAATTTTAGATTTTTTTTTGGAGAGTTTTGAATGACATCATTTCACAGGCATTCTGGAGGTGGGACAGGGGGTCCCAGCAAGGCCTGTTCCCTTCTATTATTTAGGACATTGCCTGAAATCTAAGATTTAATAGTGTGCTACATCTAATTGTAGTTTTGGGGTATAGATTTAAGCAGTTAATGTTTCCATGGTTACAGTTGGTAGTGTAGATAAACTATAGAGAGAAATAGCTATGGTTCCAAGGCCATCTTTTTTATGTGATTAATTCAGCATTTCAAAATTTTTTAGATACTCTCTGCAATTCCAACTTTTGTTTAGGAACTGGAACATTGCACCACATTAGAGAAAGATTAATTTGGAAAAGGTTTGAAATGATCTCTATTCTTTCTCATCTTAGTTTGATGAATAACAAAAAGATGTATACTATGGCATAAAATTGATGCAAAATAATGGTAATTCCTGTTGAAAATTAAATATTATTTAAAATTGAAATAATTAAAGTCCATTAATGAGAGAGTTGGCTTTTGGGGGAAAGAATCAAATGATTTATTTGGGTACTTGGGTGAAAAAGAATTACATGACCTTAAAATTGACACTCCATCCAAAAATACACGCATAATTAGAGTGAGTTCTTCAGAGGTGGGCAACAACACATGGGAGAAGATATTTTTCATAGAGATAGAGCTGTTGGGTATAGTAGCAGGGGAAAGACAGAAGGGAGTGAGGTAGGAGAAGGAGAATGGTGAGAAGTGGTTTGAAGGAGAAATAAGTTGGGAGATCTGGTAAATTAGAAGAGATTATAAGAGAAATGGGTGGTTTGGTGAGGAAATTGGGTAGACTATTGGACAGTGAGTCTTTTAAAAAAGTCAGATCTCTCTAATTTCCATTTTGTTCTTTAGCATTTAATGAACCTTAGGTTCATCTATAAAAGTGCTGGAAATCATAGTAAGAATTTGGCATAATAGGCTTGTTCCTGGTAGAAAATGATCTGAATCTTGATCTAATTCATAATTACTTGTTGAATAATCACTTCACAACTCTTGCTTTTTCTTAAAACAAAGGAGATATTTTCTAAAAGTCGCATTTCAACAAATAAAACATGAACAAAAAAGACTGAATTTCCAGTGGGCGTACCTGCTTATAAATATGAGTAATGGTGAGGGATGTGGAGATTGGTTTTAATTTGATTCTTGGTAAAATATCTTTCTTTTCGAAACAGAGGTGTTTGAGCTAAACTTGGGTAATGGTGCTAAAGACAATTATATTTCGGGTTTAATTGTTCTAAAGATTAGATTTAGAAGCTGTTAGGCAAAAAATGAACACAATAGTAGTCCACAGATCAGTTGGAAAAATCCAGTCACTAGCATGAAATCAGAAGATAAGAAATTTACATGATAACTTTGTTGTATATTTGAAGGAAACAGCAAGTTGTACAAGGCAGATTTGCAGTTTCATGTACAATGATCTTTTAGCATATTGTCTTGTGGACATGCTTGTTTTGTTCTGTGAATTGAAAGTAAAATATATTTTTTTAAATGAACTTATGAATCAATTCAACCAAAGATTCTCAAAATTATATAGTTAATTTTTTTAATTAAAAAAAAAAACCCAGCAACTAGCATCGTGAGGGAATATATAGAGAAAGTATAGATTCAGAACACCTTTTCTCTCTCCTGTTCTCTGATTTCACTGATTCTTCCGCTCCCCATCCCATCCCAAATTTCACATCCAACCAAACAGAAGATAAATGAGAATGATAGATATAGGAGCAATATGTTCTATCATTCTTTCTGATCTCACTATTCCCATGTCCCTACCACCTTATTTTCAAACAAAGTTTTTTTCTTAAAATATTCAACAAGTTAAAAACTGTCCTATAAAAAAAAAGTCTATAATAGTCGTACACAACTGATCATAAAATCATAAATTGCAATCTGCAAGGTATCTTAGAGATCACCCACATCAAGTTATCATCTGGACAGCATGTACTCCATCCACCCTTTTCTCCAGTCTGTCCTCCCTTTTGTTATCCACCCTTCTTCTACCCCCTTCCCCTCTATTTTCCTGTAAGACAAAATAGATTTCTATACTTCATTGCCTGTATAGCTTAATTTCCAGGTGCATGCTAAAACAATTTTTAACATTTTTTCTTAAAGTTTTGAGTGTTACATTCTCTCCCTCCCTCCCCACCCACCCTCATTGAGAAAACAAATAATTCAATATAGGTCATACTTGTGTAACAATGGGAAGCACTTCCATAATATTTATGTTGTAAAAGACTAACCACATTTCCCTCTGTCCTATCTTGCCCTTCATTTATTCCATTCTCTCCCCAATCTGTCCTCTCACTAGTGTTTGCTTCTGATTATGCTTTTCCCCAATTTGTTGTCCCTTCTATTATCTTCCCTCTCTTATCCCCTTCCCTCCAGACTTCCTGCACAGTAAAACAGATTTTGCTATCCAATTGAGTGTGTGTTATTCCATCCTTAAACTAAATCCCATGAAATAAGGCTCAATTACTTCCTTTCATCTCCCCCCTCTTCCCCTACATTGTAGAAGCACTTTCTTCCCTCTTTTCTGTGAGATGATTTGCTACATTCTACCTCTCCCTTTCTCTTACTCCTAGTACATTCCATTCATTAGTAAATTTTATTTTTTTAGGTATTCTCCCTTTATATTCAGCTCACCCTATGCCCTCTGTCTATGTATGTGTGTGTATGTACACACATATATACATACATACACATATACATACACACAAACACACATGTACATATGCGTTTCTAC